>NW_020897832.1:330932-347276 GCF_003984885.1 Neopelma chrysocephalum | reverse complement strand
GAGCATGGGACAGGTGAGCTCAGCTCAGCTCAGAGTGGGACAGGTGAACATGGGACAGGTGAGCTCAGCTCAGAGTGGGACAGGTGAGCTCAGCTCAGAGTGGGACAGGTGAGCTCAGCTCAGAGTGGGACAGGTGAGCATGGGACAGGTGAGCTCAGCTCAGCTCAGAGCGGGACAGGTGAGCATGGGACAGGTGAGCTCAGCTTAGCTCAGAGCGGGACAGGTGAGCTCAAACCAACTTTTGAACCCAATTTCTGGTTCAGAAATGTGCAAGTCTCCCACAGCTGTATCACTACATGCTGAATGCACAACTTGGACCGAGATGTCTTGGTCCCCACCTGCAAACACTGTCAGGATTTTAAAAATCAGCCTTATTTAACACCTACCTGTTTAAACCTTCCCCAATGGGGGGTTTTCTCTCATCGTCAGGGTAAACAATGACTTCTTTTCTCCGGATATGAACGATCTCATCCAGATTTAGGTTTGTTAGATTTACTTCTCCTTCAAAGTAAATTGATCCATAACCTGCAGAACCAACCAAAATGTCACAGTTTGTCTGTGAAAAGTCACGTGCCAGAGATCCCCTGTTCCTGCTGTGCTGCCCCTGTCTTCACCCAGCCCTGTCCTGTCTCCAGGGCAAAGTCCAAGTGATGATTCCTTCCCGGTGAGGAAATCCTGAAGAAGCATTATCCACTTCAACACCCTTATTTCAGGCTGTGAGAGCAGGAGGTGTCCAGCCTGGAGAGGAGAAGGCTCCAGGGAGACCTTAAAACCCTTGCCAGGATCTAGAGGGGCTCCAGGAGAGCTGGAGAGGGACTTTGGACAAGAGTCTGTAGGGACAGCACAAGGAGGAATGGCTTCCCACTGCCAGAGGGCAGGGCTAGATGGGAGATTGGGAAGGAATCCTTCCCTGGGAGGGTGGGGAGGCCCTGGCCCAGGTTGCCCAGAGAAGCTGTGGCTGCCCCTGGATCCCTGGAAGTGTCCAAGGACAGGTTGGACGGGGCTTGGAGCAACCTGGGCTAGTGGAAGGTGTCCCTGCCCATAGAATGAGATGGGCTTTAAGGTCCCTTCCAACCCAAACCAGTCTTTGATTCTGTGATTTATTCTCCCCTGAAATCCCACAACACTTCCATGCAAACTGCTCCCAAAGCAAGGGCCCTGGTCACAATCAGACTGAGGGTTTGGCACTCGGGTTGTGCAGCTTTAGGACTCCCTGGATGCAGGAGGAGCCCCTGGGCAGGTTGGGGGTCTCACCTCTGCGGCCTATGGTGAAATCTGTCACGATACATTCGTTCCTGTCGTTGGTGAACCTGGCCAGCTCCTCCATGGAGGGGATGGTGTAGTAGCCAGCTCGTGTCAGAACAATCCCTGCAAGAGAAAATTCCCTGAGAACGGGGCTGGCAGCAAGTTACCAACGTTCCCAGAGTCTCATCCGGTTTCTTTTGCCAGCTTGAACAACTGGAAGCCTCAGAGGAACTGATATTAAGTGCACCAAAAGCCAACAGGCACTAGAACACCTTCATTCCAAGCCTTCAGAGCACATTTGAGCCAAGTGCTCTGGCACCCGTCAGAGAGCAGGAGTGCAGAGAAAGGGGAAAAGGTTGGCAGGGAGAGAGATGCAAGTGCAGCTTTAACAGCCCGGGGGCTTGAGCACCTGCTGACCAAGCTGCAGCTTCTTTTACATTTAAGAGGCTCCAACTGTTCTTCTGTTAATTTGTCTAACGATCTTTAAATTTCCCAAAAGCTTTTGGCACCTACAAAATGTCTGAAGACATCTCTTTTGAGCACATCACCTGCCAGTCTCATTACATGCCACGTATCACTCGAAAGGACGAACAAATCTTTTCCCTTCTCGTGAGTTTAAAAAACCCCAACATAAAACTGGGGGATGAAATTTAACGTTCATTGGCTCGGCAGGTTAAATTTCTGCACTAGGCAGGAGAACAGAGAGCAGGATTTGCATTCTGGAGGAAAGAGGAGGGAAACCAGAGAAAGCTGAGGGTGTAAGAGAGCAGGGAAGCTGCAGAGGGGCATGGGGTGCCCACCTGCAGGGTGCAGGTGGTGCAGGGCCTCGGGCTCCTCATGCTCGTCCTGCAGGGAGTCGTCGTGGCAGGAGGCGTCCTCGCTGCTGCCCTCCAGCCCGTTCCTCAGGGCTGCCCTCATGTTCAGCGCCACGATGGTGTCGTCCACGGGCTGCCCCTTGTGCCCGCCGCCCTCCAGGCTCTGCGGGATGGGCTTGGCGATGGGGTTGGTGTAGAACCGGGTCACCTCGTGAGCCCCCTCCTCCTCCTCACGCTCCCCGTCCGGCCGGTGGTTCTCCTCGGGGGGCACCGACAGGAAGAACCTGGGAAATGAAGGGGAACGTGGGATTATTCAGTCCCGAGGGGCCTGTGCCAACGTGCCTGTGGAGGGACCTGGATGATCCCTGTGGGTTTCTTCCAGCTCAGATATCCTATAATTAAACTTCTGCTGCCTCCCCACACAAAAAGCCAGCAGGATGACCCGAACTGCACAATCAGGGATTGTTCCACTTCCCTCCGCCCCTGCTTGACAACCTCTGCCTTCTGTCACCTGGGGCTCCCAGCACGACACTGGTGAGACTGGGAGAGGGGCCCCACGGTGACTGGGGACTGAGGCACATGCCCTGTGAGCAGAGCCTGGGTGACACGGGGCACTCAGTCTGGAGCAGAGGTTTCAAAGGGGGTGCACAGCTCCCAACCCCTCTGCCCCCAAAGAGCTGCCCAGGGCAGGGCCAGGGTGACCCCACTCCCACATCAGTTCTTCCTTCTGGGAGCTTTCAATAAAATCAACATGTTGAGCTCCTTAGGAGTTTTTTTTCCAGCCTCTGATTAAAAGAACCCAAAGGAAAACCAGAGTTCAGCTGAACTGTGGCCACAGGTTTTTAGAGGAGGTTGGAATTCTGGCTTTGGGGGAGCCTCAGAGGCTCCTCTCTTTAATCTGTACAGAACACATGTGCAGAAAATAGAAACATGAGGTGTCAGGATCAGTGGAGCTTCCCTGCAATTCCCACATCACTGAGGACTAACCACAAAAGGTTCTTCTCCCCTCAGGGGAGGAGGGACCATAAAGGTTTAGCACTTAGCTCAAGGAATGTCCTGGCTGTTCAGTGCAGGGAATGAAGAAAGACTCATCCAGAAAAACCAGTTGCTGCACTGCCCCTGCTGTTGGGTAGGATGACCTGGCAGTGCCACCCAGCAGTGACACAGAGCTCGTTCAGGAGGAAATCAATGTCCCAGCGGGTCAACTGCTGCCAGGGACCAGCTGAGGTGACAGCCCTGAGAAGAACTGCCCGTTGTGCAGCAGTCCCAGAGGCAGCAGCACAAGCCCTGAGGTGTGACCCACCTGTCCCCGTTCTCGGGGTACTCAGAGGGGGACGCCAGGTCCTCGTTCTCGCGGCTCACGGGGGAGAACAGGCTGCTGCTGTTGAGGTTCTTCAGGACCAGCTTCTTGATGCTCTTCCTGGAAACAAAACACACCAACACGGGGGCATTTGGGTCTATCCACTGCATAAATGCACGTTCCATGCTTAATTCAGATGGACCAGACCCAGCTCTAGGACCTGTTCCCACACTAAGGACATATCAAGTCTCCTGTTGGAGACACCAAAGCTCTTTTTGGAATTCCATTCAAGGCTTTGGTTTATGGGGAGGTATAAAACGCCCAAGTCAGTGAAAGTCTCAAAGCCCAAGCTCAGCAAACCACTGGGTTCCCTGTTTTTCAAATCAGTTTTTCCAGAAGGTCTGCCCACAGGTGCAGGTTCATTTTACTGCAGGGTCAGTTTACTTTGTGCTCTTTGTTTTCACTGAACTCCAAAGCTTTCCAAACCCCTTTTTCCTTTGATTGGCACTGATGCCCCAGAAGACTGAACCCAAAAGTTTCACTGGGGCGGATCCACAGTTTATTCCTCACAGAAACATGGGTGGATCTGAAACAGAACCAGGGCTGGGATAAACCCTTCAGAAATGTGCCTCCTTGCTGAGGGCAGCAGCAAACCTGGTGACACTCCTAGTTCAGGAGGAGGGAGTATTACCCTGTGCAAGCTTTCCTGGTAAGAATTCCTACTTGATTTTATAGGAGCTTTGCTCCCATCGTGGGCTGACCTCATTTTACAGCTTATTGGGCCTTAACAGTTTCAGCTGAACTTTTTCACCTCCTCTGCAGAACACAGTTCTATTCAGGCCTTACAGAAAACTCGCCACCCCTATTCCTATTTGAACCGGGGCACGAAATGACAGGATTCAGGAAACCCCACAGGAGTTTCCTTGGCCTGATGAGAAGGTTCTCAGAGCCACTGACTTTGGCATGAAGGCTCCGTTGGCCAGGGAGGGCTCGTCGTCGTCCAGCCCGTCGAAGAGCTTGGACTTGGCGGATCCCGAGGACTGCAGGGCCTTGGGCCGCACGCGCGTCGCTGGCCGGGGGGTCAGCTTGTAGTGGGTGGGTGTTGTCAGGGCCTTCTGGGCTGCTGGGTTGGTTGGCTTCAGCCTCTGAAACAGAAACAGGGAGAGTTGGGACTGCCAGAGCACGTGCTCTGAAGGTTTGGGGATGGTTTGAAGGTGCTCTGGCCCAGGGCCTGGAAATGCAAAGGGGATGAGAAGTCCCGGGGGAAGCAATAAACAAACTCAGGCAGGAGGCCTCCAGGAACAGCCCCATCCATCAGCCTGGATCCATGTGCCCCCCAGGGCCTGTGCTGGGCTCCAGCTGCCAGGAAGGACTCATCTCCAGCCTCTGGAATTTGCCCTGGGGAAGCAGCCACTTACAGCCTCCCCTAACACTTCAAAAACCCAAGAAGTGTTTGGTTTGTTGTATTTTAAACAAGCCAGCAGGGAAAGGTTTGTCAGAGACTCTCAGAGATGTCCTAAGCAAAGCTCAAGCACAGCTCTAGAATTATTCCAACCATCAGCAACTACCCATCTTTATTCCCAAGCAGCAGCAGTGAGCACAAGAACTCCAAAGGCAAGGCTCTGCTGCAGGCAAAAGCAGGAAACCATGGAATGGTTTGGGTTGGAAGGGACCATAAAGATCACCCAGCTCCAACTCTCCTGCCACAGGCAGGGAACCTTCCACTGCAGCAAGATAAAGCAGTTTGTGTCTTGGAGAAGGTCAAAAGCCACTGCACCACTGGGAGAACACAGAGAGCAACTTATTTCACTGCTCCCTGTGCATTCAAGCGAAGACAGTGAACACAAACCAAAGTAACTTCAGCTCTGCCCCACAAATGAGTTCAGTGTGTTGTGTTCTTACCTCCTCCTTCTTCTTGGGGTCGGACATGGGGTTCCTGAAGAGCGGGGAGTCTCCAAAGGGGGAGTAGGTGAGGCTGTTGAGGTGCTGCTGCAGCACAGCCTGCTGGGCCGCCGAGGCGTTGGGGTCTGTCAGGGCTGCAACACAACAGCACTGCAGCTGAGCACTGCTGCTGAGCCAGGCCAGGCAGGGACAGCGCCTGCCACAGCACCTCCTGCCCCACAGTGAGCTACCACACTCCCTCAGCTCCCAGGGGGGAAGAGCTGAGGGCATGGAGAGCTGCAGGGCAGCGGAAGAGCCTGGCCCACCAAAATACTCAGCTAGCCCAGCTGGTTTCTCAAAGGTTGGGCAGGGCAAATATCTCATGCAGAATTTTTGCATTGCTGCTACAGCAACCAAACTTGCAGGTCCTCTCTACAGGGCACTCTTAGTTTTGTCTCTCCATCTTCTAGTATCTGATTTTAACTCCCATTAAAATGCTCTAAGTGCTCACATTGAAGCGTTCAAGCCACCAAGAGCAGCTTAATTCTAATTCCAAAAGAACCCAGAGTGAACCTGTGCATTCCTAAAGAACAACAAAACCACTCTCAGGAACAACAGCTTACTGTCAGGGTCTGCAACAAGTCAAGAGGAGAGCTGGAGACAAATGGATCTTATTTATGTTCCCAGTGGCCCAATAAAGTCCCTCCAGGTCCCTCCTACCTGGAATTACTGAAGAAGCCAATGCTGCATTTTCCTACTTTTTTGTAAACATCTACTCTTGCTGCCCAAATCCAATTATAGGAAATGCCAGTAATCTTGAAAACAAAGCTTAAGCAACTTGGAATTACTTAAAAATATACATATAATTAGCTAAAAAAAAAAAAAAGGTCATTAACACAGTCTCCACTGCTCCTGAGGACAGAAGTGGCCTCTGAGATGTTCTGTCAGCCCAAAGCCTTTGGGTGAGGGGTGCTCCTGTGTTCAGGCACAGGGACACAAGGCAGGAAGCAGCAGGTGGGTTCAGGGACACTCACCTACAGCAGGCTGAGGGGCCCCAAAGCCCAGAGTGGCTGTGGAGGTGTTGAATCCCGGCGCTCCAAACGCTCCCGTTCCCAGCGTTCCCCCCAGCTTGGGCTGGGTGTTCCCAAACAGGGACGTCTGTCCTGCCCCCAGAGCTGTGACAGGAGAGGTGACTGTCACTGACTGGGACACTCTGGCAAACTCACAAGCACAGCAAAGAATCAGCTCCTTATTGAACTGCAGGAAACACTGCCCATGTCCACACAGGACTGAGAGGTTCTGAACACAGAGGACCTCACCAGTTCCACCAGTGCTGCCCAGTTTCTAATAGGCCATTAGCACTGAGTTAACAAGCTCTGAAACTGGGATCCCTGGCTTGAAGCCTTCACAGCCTTTCCTACCTCAGTTGCAGGCAATCCCCAGGCTGGACCAGCACTGCAGTCTGATGACTGGGCTGAGGCTGGGAAGAGGTGAGCTGGGAAACTCTTACCTGTTCCAAACCCTGTTCCAAGTCCAGTTCCCAGAGTCCCAGTTGCAGGTTTATTTCCAAACAAACTATTTCCAGCAGTGTTGGCACCAAAACCTTCAAGAACAGAACGAGCAGCTGATTAGAAGTGAAACTAAAACCAAGCATTTAAATTAAAAAAGCAAAGAGCTCTGCCACAGTCAGGGGCAAACCTCACACTCTTCCCAGCAGCGCAGGTTAAACTGACAAGCAGCAAAGAGGGATTTCAGTGGCAATAAACATATTAAAGTTATGAATATAACACTAAAAATGGCACAGAAAAATGCTGGTTTGCCTTCTTAAGCTTTTCAGTTTGTTACAAACTCCAAGGTTTTACTGAAAGCCAGAGCTGACGGGATGGTGCTGATCTGGCAAGAGATTAAACTGTATTTTCTTCAACTGCCTGGAAGGAACAAACCCCACTTGACACTGTTCCTACCACACACCCATTTCTGTGACTCCCACCACAGAGCAGGTGGGAATTCTGATTTGCACAAGCACAGCTCAAGGACACAGCTCAAACTGCTGCGATGGGCACCACTAATCTAACATGGTATCATGTTCAATGCCCTTCCTGATGTATCTCAGGATCCCATTGTCCCTCCTGGCCACCCACAGACTGCACCTTCTCTTAGGAACTCACCAAACCGTGGTACTTAACCACTTAAGGTACTCAACCTTCTGCCTCAGGTTGTTCCACAAGAGCCAAGGTACAAACCAGCACCCACCACATCTCCCTGCACCTTTAACTCAATCCCTGAGCACGTGCTGCTCACAGCCAGGTGTGTGGTACAAGCAGGACAGGTTGAAATGACTGAACCCCCCCTGTTTTTCCCCGTTGCCCAGGTGGCAGGGTCTGGAGGGGGGTTTGTTACCGAAGAGCCCCCCGCCCGTGGTGGTTCCGAACGACGGCGCGCTGGTCGTGGTGGCTCCAAATCCAGCAGGTTTGTTCCCAAACAGGGTCTGAAGGGAAAAGAAAAGGAATTTAGAAACCTGGCAGGCTGATACTGCAGGACTTGTCTCAAGTGTTTGGCTGCAGGCAAGGAGGCAGAACTAAGGCCAAGCACAACTGAGCCCACACAGCCTCCCACGAGCCGGGGGGTATCACGAGCCACATGCACCCCCCAAAACCAACTCCCAGGGTGGGACTCGAGGGGCTTAAGGGTCTTTTCCAACCCCAGTGATTCTGTGATTTCACTCCACCAGAACCAAAATGACTGAATGTCATGAATCAAGTTCATTTTTGGTTCAGGCATCACCACGACTTCCAAGCAGGATTTCCAGCCCTGCGCTGAGGAAGCCTTGGTGCCACACAGGCACTGAGAGCCTTGGTCTCTCCTGCTGTTTTCATCCCTCCATACACCACTCATTAAAAAAATGGCTCTATTACACATGTTTATCCTTCAGTTTACATCAAACCACCCTGTTCTTGCATCTCAGGCCTGTTAACTCCTAAGCTAAGGCTCCTTTCATGGAGGTCACTGCCCCAGGACAGGACTGGGGTTGGTTTTCTCTCCTTCATTAGTAAGGCACAAACATACCGAGCCACCAACACCAAATCCTGTGTTGGCTTGTCCAAAAAGACCAGTTCCCGTTCCAAATCCAGTCCCAGCATTTGTATTGGCAGCTGTCCCAAAAAGGCCTCCGGGCTGCGAGGGTTGGGTGACCCCGAAGAGACCCTACAAACAGGAACCAGGTTAAGGTGACGCTCCAAGGCTTTTCCAAGTCCAGCACTGACAGTAACAGATCCAACACACAGAATCAGGCAGTAAAATGATGGTACGTTAGCCCTTGTGCTGGGGGAAGAGGAGGGAGGAAGAGGATTCCAGAAGCTTTAGTCCTCCTCCAAGAAATGAGTTACAAAAAGGAAATAAAAAAAAAAAACAAACCAAAACCTGAAGAATTTATGCTCTTAGCTTTAAAGGATATTGGAATTTCCTCATGGCTGAGTGAGAGAGATGGAAAAGAAACATTTCACAGGGTTTTTTGGGAGAAGTCACAACAAATTCACAATGAATATAGGATTCTTGGAACCAAAGTCCCTAGTTATGCAACAGGTCACAGCTATGCAGCATCTTTGTGCCACAAGAGCCCAGGACTGCTGCTCATTAGTCACCACGAAGTCCAGAACTGTTAATGAATTCCCACGGGAGGTTAATCATGGAATTCTATTATGTGTGTGAACAGGAATGGAAACACTGGAGCTGCTGGAGAGCAGTGTGGCTGGAGAAGGGAACGGGCACATCACTGGTGCCAGGCTGATTGCTGCCCGTTATCCCAACACAGCCTGGCTGGCAGGAGGCTCTCACAGCGTTCCCAGCTCAGCATCCTGCTGGGCTGGAACGGGAGGGAAGGCCCTGAACCACAGGCTGAGCCCCCTTACCATGGTGCTGGTGTTGGGCTGGCCCAGGGTGCTGGTGCCCCCGAAGGAGAAGCCGGTGTTCTGCGTGGTCGTGGCCTGGCCGAAGGGTTTGTTGAACAGGCTGGTGGTCTGGGAGGGCTGCCCAAAGAGCCCCCCCGTGGTGCCGGTGCCAAAGCCCGTGGTACCTGTGGCACAGCAGGACAGGACACACCCTCAGGGCTCACCCACACCCAGCCGGGCCCACCCTCGGGCAGGCAAACAGGAAAAAAGGAATGGGATATCCTGAGCTGGGAGGGACCCCCAAGGATCACCCAGTCCAAGCCCTGCCCTGCCCAGGACACCCCAACACTCCCCCCTGTCCCTCAGAGCGTTGTCCAAACCCTCCTGGAGCTCTGGCAGCCTTGGGGCTGTGCCCACTGCCCTGGGGAGCCTGGGCAGTGCCCACCACCCTCTGGGGGAAGAACCTTGTCCTGAGATCCACCCTGAGCCTGCCCTGTCCCAGCTCCAGCCCTTCCCTGGGTCCTGTCACTGGTCACCCCATAACCACTGCTGTTCTTACAGCCTGGAGGATTTTGATCTGTTGATAGTCAAACTCAACAAACAAAAACATCCATTCTTAGGAAGAAATTGTTCCCTGGGAGGGTGGGGAGGCCCTGGCCCAGGGTGCCCAGAGAAGCTGTGGCTGCCCCTGGATCCCTGGAAGTGTCCCAGGCCAGGTTGGATGGGGCTTGGAGCACCCTGGGCTGGTGGAAGGTGTCCCTGCCCATGGCAGGGGGTGGGACCAGATGGGCATCAAGGTCCCTTCCCACCCAAACCATTCTGGGATTCTGTGATCTATCTACCTTTCAGTTTGCATCAAAACTAATAAAATTCCAACTGGTGTTTGAATTTTCCCAAGGCAAGTAAGAAAACAGAGATTTCTATGGCAAAGAGCCCCATCAGTGAACGCTGAACAACCAGTGCAGCTCCGAGCTCACATCCTGGAGTTTTCCAGTTGAACAGAATGTTTGCACACCCAGCCACAGCCACCCAGGGCTGGACAGTACTTACTGGTTCCAAAGGCAGTTTTATTCTGCCCGTAGGAAAAGCCTGTGTTGGTGGTGGAGGAGCCAAAGAGTCCCGTGGCTGTGCTGGATGTGGCAGTGGAGGAGCCAAACAAGCTCGTGGCTGCTCCTGCTCCCACAGGATTCGAGGGCCCCTTCCGGTTCGCCTGGTAATCCTCCAAACGGAGTTCCTGCAGGAAAACCCAGCTCCTTTTACCCAGGGCAAGTGTCTTTAGCACATTCACACAGCACTCAACCTACAGCAAGGTGAAGGTTGAAGAAAAGCTGCAACACCCACATTTTTAAAAATAAGGACACCAAAAACAGGACCTGAACTAAGATCCATGTTTGGGCTTCAATTTGGCTCCCAAGAGCTTTTTCAGATCTTTTCCACAGATCTGTTTTGAAGGATCACACAAACCAACCCCAACGGGGAGGCTTCAGGTGAAATCCTTGGGAACACCAGTTTATAATAAACAGCTGAGTTTTGTCTGGGATCCTGCTGTTATCTCAGCAGGGCAGGACTGTTCCCAGCAGGATCCCGTGTCCTTCTGACGAGATGGAATTTCAGCTCTTCCAAACCTGCATTAAGCATTTAAACCCAGCTGCAATTAACGTGGGGTTGCATTAATTGCTTTACTCGAGGACACCTCTCCCGTGTGCGATGCAGATGTTGAAGGTTCATTAATACTCTCACATTAACGAGCACAGGAGACAAGGATGGTCCAAAAAAGGCCAAGCTAAACCAAGCTGACCAGCAGCCAAACAAGACCAGGATGTGTGACCCCCCAGACTGACCTCCAGGGACTTGCTCTCGTACTCCTTCATGGCAGTGATGCACTGGTGCTTGGTGCTGATGTTGGTGCTGACCCCGGATTTCACCATGGTGTCAGTGCCGTTCGGGGGCTGGGGAAGGAGGAGGGACTGGGGTTAACATCCTGCCACACTGGGGGTAACACAGCCAGCATTCCCTGCAGATCCCAGGAAATCCTACACTCAGCACACACCTGAGGCTCTGGGTGACTCATCTGCTCTGCTCAGGTGAGACCCCACCTGCAGTGCTCCCTCCAGCTCTGGGCTCCCAGGATAAAGACATGGAACTGCTGGAGCCAGTCCAGAGGAGGCCATGAAAACCCTCCAAGGGCTGGAGCCCCTCTGCTCTGGAGCCAGGCTGGGAGAGCTGGGGGGGTTCAGCTGGAGAAGGGAAGGCTCTGGGGAGGCCTCAGAGCCCCTTGCAGGGCCTGAAGGGGCTCCAGGAGAGCTGGAGAGGGACTGGGGACAAGGCATGGAGGGATAGGACAGGGGGAACGGTTTCCCACTGCCAGAGGGCAGGGATAGATGGGATATTGGGAAGGAATTCCTGGCTGGGAGGGTGGGGAGGCCCTGGCCCAGGTTGCCCAGAGAAGCTGTGGCTGCCCCTGGATCCCTGGAAGTGTCCAAGGCCAGGTTGGACGGGGCTTGGAGCAACCTGGGCTGGTGGAAGGTGTCCCTGCCCATGGCAGGGGGTGGCACTGGATGGGCTTTGAGGTCCCTCCCAACCCAACCCATCTGTGACTCTGTTTTCTATTCCAGGTGTATCTGCACAGCTGAGGCCTCACCCAGGTGTGTTCAGTGACAATCAACAGTGGAATTTACCCCAGGAACACCCAGAACAACTCACAGCAATTCTGCTTTCGGTTTCACTGCAAAAGCAGCTTCACTGCAACTGCCCAGCCAGGCCAGCCAGCCCCAGCTCTGCCCCAGCAGAGCTCAGCCCCACAGCAGCTCAGCCCCAAAACAAAGAGGGACAAGATCTGCACCAACAAATAACTGGGAAAAAAAAATCCCTGTTTCCAGCAGGCACCAGTTAGCCCAGCTCCAGGAAGGCCTCTCTGCTGGGCCACCCTCCAGGTCCAACTGCCACAGAACTTCCCAGCAGTTACTGAATCCTGTCTTAAAGGGAACTCACCCAAAGGGGACTCCTCACATTCCAGGTCCCACTCCCAAAGCCAGGCTGGCTCAGGGAGAACTGCACTGATTCTGACCCATTCCAAGATGTCTTTCACCTTTATTTGCCATGGATCACCTGGAATTCCGTGGCACTTCCTGTGAAGGCTCAGCTCTAAGAGCTGCTTTGCCCCTTCAGCATTAACACAGCTCTAAACCCAGCAAGTCTGGAATTTCACAGTGTTTGAGAAGTTTGTGAAGCTCAGGAGGAAAACAAACCTAGTTTATGGAGTTAATTACACCTCCTATTTCCACTCCACTGCAGAACACTTGCATTTGAACTCCTGACTTTTTCACCTCAGTGACCAGGACACCACATCAATACCTGCAGCATGTCATGCTCCCCACAGTGCATTGAGAAAAAAACCAGAACTTACATTGAATTTAATAGTCGTGCCAGTGGGAGCAGCAGTGAAGCTGGTGGGGCCGAAGAGGGAGCCAGAGGTGCTCCCAAAGGGGTTGGAGGTGGTGTTGGTGGTCCCAAAGAGCCCCCCACTGCTGGTGCTCGTACCGAAGTCTGAGGGAAACACAAACAGATTAGAACATCTCGATTAAAACAAACCTGAAGCTTAAAACTTAAACCCAGTAATTTATTCAAATTATGAAATACTTTGAAAGTGGAAAAAACAGCTGGAAAAAACAATGTGAGAGCAGAGCTGGAAACTGATTGTGCTGCTAATGCAGTTTTCTGCTGCAGAAGTGCCCCTAACTCAGCACCCCAGGAAACACCACAAAAACCACAGCAACCAGTTCCCTTGTGCTCCTGACACGCAAGAAGAAAATTACACAATCATTTTACAATAAAGAGAATCAGTGAAGTTCCATTTCTCTTCTCAGAAGGCACTACAAGCAGCAGCTTTTGCTCTGTGGAATTACAGCAGAGTTTAAAGGCATTTCGTGCTGTAACTGCTCTACCACAGCAGGACAAAAACCCGAAATCAAACAGCCCCAGGGATGTTTCAGAATAGAAAATTCCAGCCAGACACCTCTTGCAACTTATTTTGAAATTTACAGCTGGAATCACAGCTCCAAATGCAGGAGCATGTCAGGCTGGCCCTTGGCTGCTGTGGACACCGGGATGTCTCTGTGCCCCTCAGGAGAAAACCCCCCCAGCCCCACAGAACACCCGGCTCCCTGTGCTCTCCCCAGTGGGACAGGGGCAGTGTCACTCACTCCCAAAGCCAGCGGGTTTGTTCTGAGCAAAGGCATTGTTCTGGGACGAGAAGAGGCCTCCCCCAGTGCTGGTGGTTCCAAAGAGGCTGTTGGATGTCCCCGTGGATGTCCCAAAGCCAAAGCCAGTGTTGGTGGAGGACGTGGCTGGTTGGCTGAAGGTCGTTGACCCAAACAAACCTGCTGAAGACAGAAAACACTGTCAAACACCCACACCCTCCTTCGCCTGGGGGGTTCTGAGGGGTTTTTGCGTTTTGGGGCTGGGAGGGTGTTTGACTGATCACGTTTTGTCGCTGGCTCCTCGGTTTGGGTTTCTTGCCCTTGCCCCCCTCCAGGCCCTGTCCCACTCTCCCCAGGGCCCAGCAGTACCTGGCTTTGTCTGGGTGCTCCCAAACAGGCCTCCCGTGTTGTTGTTGGAGCCGAAGGCCGACGCCCCGAAGGCCCCTCCGCTGGTCGTCCCAAAGCCGGCATCTGGAAGCAGAGCCAGGTGAGCCCTGCCCTCCCCTCTCCAAACAGCCCCTGGGGGCTCCTCCAAATCCCTCAGAGACACAGCTCTGCCTTCCCAACAAACCCCAGCACCACAGCCTCCACTTGGGTTCTCCCTCCTTCTAGGAAAGGGAGTCTCAGCAGCAGCCATGGAATCCTGGGGTCTCCCCACATTAAAGGCTTGGGCTCCTGAACCTCATCCAAGCGAGCTGGAGAGCTCAGCAGCTCCCTAATGCCACCCCTCAAGGGATCAGCCCCTCCACGGGACCCTCTGAGCTGCACTCCAGGGAAGAACACCTCACTGAAGAGCACCTTTGACTCACCTGGGATGTTTCACTTACTTTGCCCAAAAGTTGAAGTTGTCCCAAAGCCGGTGCTGCCTCCGAATGGAGTTCCAAAGGATTTGTTGAACATTTTCAGGGTGGATCGGGTCTTCTCCCAAGACCTGAAAAGAAGAATTCAGATTTTATTGAAAGCTTATCCTGCAAACTCCTTTTTCATCCCGCTCCTGGCTGAGGGCAGCAATCCCACCGGGATCCTGCAGCCATGGAACCCAGGGCAGCGTGTTTAGGGCACACTGAGCAACTCCAAACCCTGCCAGAACCCCAGGGGGACAAGGACACCAATGTTCCAGTGACAGCACAGGGAAGGATGTGGCACTAACACTGAGGTGTCACCCCTAATCACAGCTCTGCTTTCCACACTGTGCTCCCACAACATTCCCAGGGCTTTCCACCACTGATTTTCCTGTTCAACCCTATTTGGCAACTGCTTAAAACGTGACAAGTGGGAATGCACTGCAGGAGGATGACAGGAATGCACCTTTCCTCTGCTCCCCATTTCCCACAGGCTGCTGTTCCCAGGAGTTCTGCCCCATTCCCACAGGGCCCAGTTCCATTTCCAGCCCCCCAGTTCAGTGACTGCACATCCCTGGCTGCCTCCTCCTCACCTGATCACAAACAAGAACAAACCCTGCTCCCAGTCCCTAAGTTTGTCAACAAATCCAGCACTATCCTGACAGGGAGTGTGCAGTGTTTTCCCACAGTGGAGCCAATGCCTGCAGCTCCACCTCTGAGAATGACAATATTCCCAAAAAAACGCCAGCACTGGGCAAAACAATGCCATATTAACAATAAAAAATTCCCATATTCACCAAAAAAAATCCCAGTATCCACCAAAGAAAAATGCCAGTATTCCCCCCAAAGGCCAGTTAACCCCTGGCAGCTGTAGCTGACACACAGCAGTGCAGAACTAGGAAGCTCAGCCCATGCCAAGAACATTCCCAAAGCCCCTCTCAAGGCAGTGCTGTCCCAACACCAACAACTGCAGCTAAAGCCAAACGTGCCCCTTTCCCTGTGCCCAGGTTTGGCAGCTCCCCAGTCCCAGCTCAGGAACCACACAGACTGTGCCCAGCACAGCCTCCTGCAGGGAAAGCACTAAATCCATCTGCTCAGCCTGGGAATTGCAAGGATTTGTTTCCCCAAACTCAACAGCACCTTCTGGGAACAGCCAAATGCGGAGTGGGAGCAGCTGCAGCCTCCCCCCATCCCAGAACAACCAAAGACCAAACCAGCATCCCACACTTCCTACTGGGATGGCTGGGGTATCCTGGGCAGGGCCAGGACTTGGAAAATCCTTGGGTGTCCCCTCCTGCTCAGGAGAGTCTGTGACTGTTCCACAGACAGTAACTGAGGGATGATTTCTGTAAACTCCAACTGCTCCTGGCAGCCTCCCCTCACAGTTTGGGGTGTTAAGAGTGTCCCCAATCCCACAAGCAAGTCCTCACAGACTCCCTCGGGCACAGGAAGGGGAATTTCGGTAAAAGCCTGAAAAAGCTGCTCTGACAAACCCTCAGAGCCCCCCAAGCCAAGAGCTGCTCCTGGGAGAGCACTGCAGCCCCAGAGCAACACTGCATCCACACCTGAGCCCTCCTCACCCTCTCCCATGGGATTACTGGGGTTGGAAAAGCCCTCCCAGGCCATGGATCCCCCCTGTGCCCCATCCCCACCTTGTCCCCCAGCCCAGAGCACTGAGTGCCACGGCCAGGCCTTCCTGGGACACCTCCAGGGCTGGGCACTCCAAACCTCCCTGGGCAGCCCCTGCCAAGGCCTCACCACCCTTTCCAGCAGGAAATTCCTCCTCCTGTCCAACCTGAGCCTCCCCTGGCACAGCTGGAGGCCGTTCCCTCTCCTCCTGTCCCTTGTTCCCTGGGAGCACTCCCTGGTGGAGTCCCCAGCCCCGGAGGTGCCCAAGGAAGGCCCGGCCGTGGCACTCAGGGTTTTACAGAACGTTCCCCTCCGCTGCACCTCCGGCCGAGGAGGGACCCCCCACCCGAGGGGCTCCCATTAGAGCTGAGCAGCAGCCCCGGCAGCCCCGCGGAGAGTCACCCGTGACGGGACCGCGGTCACCGCCGGGGCCCCGGGCCACAGCTCAGGAACACGGCTCTAAACTACCACCCATCAACGCAACTCCACACCGCAACTATTCGACGCGGCTTTAACTCACAAACAACCACCGCGGCCGTAAGGAAC
>NW_020897832.1:304144-320932 GCF_003984885.1 Neopelma chrysocephalum | reverse complement strand
CACAGCTCTGGGAGGGGGAGGCCAAGGTGTCCCTGGACAGAGCCACTCTGGGAGCTGAGCCTGACCCAGTTTCTCAGATCCTCAGCTCAGACTAATCCCAGGTTTGTGGGGAAAGTTCCAGCCCTGAGCTGCCTGCTGGGATGAAAAGGGGCTCAGGTTAATCCTCCCTGTGGGACACGGCTCAGATCTCACCTCTCACACCTCGTGTGCTTCCCTTCCCTTGGGATCAGGAGGGGAGACAGGGACAGTCATTCCTGGTGTTGTGCTGGTCAGGAGCTCAACCCGGGGTTGGGTTCCTGGAGAAGGGGCTGGGAACCTCTTTGACACAGCAGCACTTTTGTGACAATCTCTCCCCTGAGGGGCAGGGGCTGCAGGTGCTTTGGGGCCTCAGGAGCTGCTCCAGCTGCATTTCCAGCCTGATCCTGTTCCTGGGATGCACGAGGCATCCCCAGTGCTGGGGACGAGGCTGCTGGTGGTGTTGATTGGCAGGTGGGTGATGCAGGAGGCCAGAGGATGGACTTTTCCAGGATTTTGGACTGGCCCAGTCTGTACCCCCTGCCCTCTGTGCCTTGGTTTCCTCATCCCTAAAAGCAGTGGTGATGCCGAGCTGCTCCCTGAGGTTCCAGCCCTGTGAGCACACAAACACCCTCCTGGCCCTTTGGGATTGCTGTTCCAGCAACCTGTGTCCCCTTCCAGGGGGCCACGAGGCACCACAGGCAGGTTATGGAGCTGTGCTGTGCCTGTCCCCTGCGAGGACCCCACTGGGGGCTCAGCACCACTCGGGCACTGTGGGGCTGCCAGCAGGACCACCCCCTGCCCAGGGCAGTCCCTCACCCTCCCAAACCCTGCCCCGTGTCCCCCCTGTGCTCTTGGCTGGGATTGAGCAGGAAAACTGTTGTCTTGTCGCTGCAGCAATCCATGAACATGCCTTCATTGTGTTCATCTCGTCGGCCCTGGGCCACATGCTGCTCACCTGCATCCTCTGGAGGATGACTAAGAAACACACAGTAAGTCCCGAGGTACAGACACTTCCCTTTCTTCTCTCTCTGCTGGGAGCTGGGTCTGGTGCTGTGCTGGGCAGGGGCTCTGGGGCAGATCTGGGAGCTGGAAGGGGGCTCTGGGCTGGCTGTGGGGGGCTTTGGCTGCCCTTGCTTGTGAAATGACCCTAAGGGGGTGCCAACAGCAGCAGGTGAAACTGGGAAACAGCCTCCAAAATCCGTGGTTTACCACAGCAGGGTGGGGAGGAATCTTTTCATTTCCTATTTTGTGGTTTTATCATAGAATCACAGAATCCCAGAGGGGTTTAGATTGGAAGGGACCTCAAAGCCCATCCAGTACCACCCCCTGCCATGGGCAGGGACACCTTCCACCAGCCCAGGTTGCTCCAAGCCCCGTCCAACCTGGCCTTGGACACTTCCAGGGATCCAGGGGCAGCCCCAGCTTCTCTGGGCAACCTGGGCCAGGGCCTCCCCACCCTCACAGGGAAGAATTTCTTCCCAGTGTCTAAGTTTTCCATTAAAGCTGATATGGAAAACCACCATTAGCATCCCAGTGGGTCAGGGTTGCTGATCCCTTCTCCATATCTGTTTCCAAGCTGGCATTGCCTCCCCTGTGCTGGGAATTTCTGGTCCTGCAAGCTGGGAGCAGCAGGATTTGTTTTCCCTTTCCTCCTGGAGTGGCTGTGTGGAGCAGGCTGGCTCTGGCTCTTGTCCTTGGGGAGTGCAGGATGGGCTGGGTGGGCAGTGGGTCTGGTGGAGGATCCAGCCAGGGGCTCCTGGATTCCAAGGCCTGGATGCAGCTTCTGTGCTGTGCTGGTGTGTGACACGTGTGCTGAGCTGTGGGCACTGGCACAGCCATGGCAGGACTTCCAGGTTTGTCCTGGACTGTGAGCAGGGCAGGACATCCACGTTTGTCCTGGACCTTGGGCAAGGCAGCACTTCCAGGTTTGTCCTGGACCCTGGGCAGCACTTCCAGGTTTGAAGCTGTGTGGGAGCTGCCTCTGTGCCCACGTGGCTCCTGCACCCTCGGCTTCTCCTGCAGCTCTGGGCTCCCTGGATCCCCCTGTCCTTTCCCCTCGGGATGAGTCTCTCCAGCAGATCCCAGTGCAGCCCTGGTGGTCCCCGGTGCTGACTGGGGAGGGTCCCCAGGGCTGTGTTGGCCCGGGAATGTGATCCTTTGCAGAGCAGAGCCCTTGGGAGCTGTGTGCCCGGATCCTGGGGCTGGAGCAGGCCTCTCCAAAGGGATTGTGTGGGATGCAGGGGGTGCTGTGCTCAGGGTCTGCTCAGCCCCCTGTCCCAGCAGGATGTGGGATGCAGGGGGTGCTGTGCTCGGGGTCTGCTCAGCCCCCCTGTCCCAGCAGGATGAGCCCTGGGAGGGCTCTGCTCTGGCAGTCCCGGAGCTCCCACTCCATCCCTGTTCATCCTCCCTTCCACCAGTTCACCGAGCCTGTCCCTGGGCTGCCTCACTCCAGAGACCTGGAAAAGAAGCTTCCAGCAGTTGTTTGGCTGTAAGGTTCCCTAGGAAAGGGAGTGTTGGAGGTGCTGGGGTTCCCCTTGCTCACTGGGAAGTGATGTGGGAATATCAGGAGCTCACAGTCATTCCTTGGCAGCTTTCCCGTGGCTTCCTTTATTTATGTCACTCTTTTTGGCCTCTCTTTGTTTTTTTGGAGAGACCTCCAAGGCCCTGGATCTCCTCCCCAGCACTGCCCTGTCCCTGCCTGGGCTGGATCATCTCCCCTGCCCTGGGCACGGGTGGGATACCCTGAATGCTGGGGGCAGCTTTGGGCTGGAGCAGCAGGAGGGGCTGAGGGAGCTGGGGGGGCTCAGCCTGGAGCAAAGGAGGCTCAGGGGGGACCTTCTGGCTCTGCAACCCCCTGACAGGAGGGGGGAGCCGGGGGGGGGTCGGGCTCTGCTCCCAGGGAACAAGGGACAGGAGGAGAGGGAACGGCCTCAGGCTGTGCCAGGGGAGGCTCAGGTGGGATATTGGGAAGATTCTTTCCTGGATGGGGCTGTCCAGGCCTGGCACAGCTGCCCAGAGCAGGGGTGGAGTCACATCCCTGCAGGGATTCAACAGCCACGGAGGATGTGGCACTTGGGGACAGGGGTCAGGGGTGGCCTTGGCAGTGCTGGGGAACAGTTGGACTCGATGATCTCAGAGCAATTTTCCACCCTTGATGATTCCGTGATTCCCCTACCCGAGGAGCAGAGGGATTTGCTCACCCTGGAGGAACAGGGGACACAGTGACAGGGTGACTGAACGTGCCACCCGTGGCACGGTGCCACCACCTGCCTTTCTCCTCCTACCCTGGAACTGCCCTGCTCGTGGAGGGGGGTGTGTCACCCCAAAGCTGGGTGTCACCCCAAAGCTGGGTGTCTCCCCGAGCAGAGAGGAGCTCTCAGGGCCAGCCCTGCCCTGTCCCTGTGCCAGCCCCACACGGGGCCACGGGATGGAGCTGTTGGCTGGGGCGTGAGGGTGACGGGGGAGCTCCGGGGAGGAGGAAGGGGAGGTGCTGTGGGGTGACACAGCTCCCACACGGGATGTGTCAGGGTGAGGCACGTCCAGCACTGTCACCCTTGGTCTGCAGATCTGCCCTGTCCCGTGACTGAGCCGGGCTCCTGCTGGGAATCGCTCCCATGGATCCTCCAGCCCCAGCGGGGTCTCCTGGAGCTTGTCCCACTTCTGTCTGGGTTCCTTGGTGGCCCCCAGTGGGCTTGGCCCAGCTCCTGTGACCCCCGTGGCTGCCTTGGCTCGGCAGGGAGGGACAGCAGGGCTGCAGGAGGTGCCACTGGCACATCCTCCTGCCTGATCCCAGTGTCACTGCCGGGCTCTGGGAGCAGGGACAGCCTGGGCAGTGCCAACCGAGCTCCCTGGGCTGGGGTTCATGGGGCTGCTCCAGGCCAGGGCACAGGTGATCCCTCCCTGTGGGTCACAGCACCCCGGGGACAGATCCTGCCTCCGTTCGTGTCCCTCGTGGGGACTTTTTGTTCACCTTTGCTGCCCCCGGCCCCGGAGGGACAGGAGGGGACAGGGAGGGGACAGCTCCGGTCCTGCGGTGTCCTGTCCTTCAGCAGAGGAAGCCACCAAGAGTCCCCACGGGGTTCCTGCAGGGCCAGACCTGGGACCGTGTCCAGGACGAGCTCCTTGTGAAGAGCTGGGAGGCTGGATCTGTGTGGAGGAGGGAGCAGGGGGTCCGTGTCCCTCCCAGCCCCGAGTCTGGCGCTGCTTTTAACCCTGTTGGAGAGGGAGCAGCTCCCCGGGACTGTCGGGGTTTCCGTGTGTGAGGGACAGGAGCTGGCCCTGAGGAACAGGAATTCGTCTTGCAAAAGCTTCTCGTGTTGCAACTGCAGTTGTGCCAGGGCAGGAAGGGGGGGAGGAACCGGCTCCTGATGGGGAAGTACCGGCGGCTTCCAGTTACGGGGGGTTAATGGGGAGGGAGAGGAAAATAAAGCTCTGCAGGAGGGGAGAGGAGAGAAAGCAGGAGAGAGGACGAGGGGAAGGGGCAGAGCAGAGGAGGGAGCTCCCGGGGAGAGGAGGAATGGAGCCTGGGAGCCTCCAGCTGTGGCTGGTCACAGCCCCCCGTCCTTGGGGTCGGCCGTGGTGTGGCAGTGCCCGCCCTGCCTGGCAACCCTGCTGGTCCTGCCTGGCAGCTCTGCTGTTCCGGGCCAGCTGATCACCCTGAGAACCCTCCTTCCCCCGGCCCTGCTGCCTGAGCAGGACAGCAGAGCAGAGCAGTTTCACTTCTTGTTTGCAGACACGTTTCCTCCCCGGCCCAGGGCTGGTGGCACCGGTGCAGACACCGTGGGCTGTGTGGTGGCCACGGGGCTGGGCTGGCTCATACCCAGGAGAGGCCACAGAGCTGCTCCCAGGGCTGGAGCCCCTCTGCTCTGGAGCCAGGCTGGGAGAGCTGGGGGGGTTCACCTGGAGAAGAGAAGGATCCAGGAAGAGCTGAGAGCCCCTTGCAGGGCCTAAAGGGGCTCCAGGAGAGCTGGAGAGGGACTGGGGACAAGGCATGGAGGGATAGGACAGGGGGAATGGCTTCCCACTGCCAGAGGGCAGGGATAGATGAGATATTGGGAAGGAATTCCTGGCTGTGAGGGTGGGGAGGCCCTGGCCCAGGTTGCCCAGAGAAGCTGTGGCTGCCCCTGGATCCCTGGAAGTGTCCAAGGCCAGGTTGGACGGGGCTTGGAGCAACCTGGGCTGGTGGAAGGTGTCCCTGCCCATGGCAGGGGTGGCACTGGGTGGGCTTTAAGTCCCTCCCAACGCACCCCACTCCGTGGCCAGTGCAGCTGGGCCCTGCTCTGCCCCTCCCCTGTCTCCTCCTGTCCCCCCACCCTGCAGGGCAGGCGGGCTGAGCCCAGCCCGGGGCTGCAGCTCTGGAACCCCCTGTGCAGCTGTGCAGGGCAGGCTCTGGGTCACCCCCGTGTCCCCCCAGCACCCTGTCCCGGGGCAGGAGCTCGAGCAGGGCCTGCAGACACCGCGCTGACCACGCGTGGGCTCAGCCCTGGGAGCACTGACACGGCTCAGAGCAGCCCTCTATAAATATCTGAGCTGTGTCTGCACGCTCTGCCTCGGGCTTCCTGCAGGCACCCAGAAACCCTGCGGGGCTTGGGAGGGCCCTGGGGAGCGAGCTGAGCTGCTGCCTTCTGAGCTAATGTCACTTTGTCCCCATCAGGAACTGGGGGGTGAACTCGGCAGGGTCCCTCTTCTTCCTCTCCAGAGGCCCTGGAGAATGGTGACCCCCAGCCACCCCTCAGCCCCTGGAGCTGGGTGTGCAGGGCTGGGGCTGCCCCAGGATGGAAGAAGAAGTCCCCCAGTGCCTCCCATGGGGTCAGGGCAGTGCCCCCAGGCTGTGCCCCCAGACTGAGCGGGTGCAGCTGCTCTCCCCTCTCCCTCACTGTCCAGTCTCCTGCTCCTGTGTCTGTATTCCCTGGGGAATGTGCCTCAGCTCCCAGCTGGGCACTAAATAGAATTTCCCTGTGGTTTTCTGGGCCAGACACATGGAGAGCTGGGGGTGGTGGAAGCAGGGGGCTGGCAGGGGACACGGGTGCCCCGCTCTGTCGTGCCAGGAGGAAATTGCGAAGCCGGGGTTGGCACTGCAGCTGTGCCAGCCCCAGGCAGGGCACGGGGGGAGCCTGGTGCCCCTTCCTCGGGGGTTTCTCATCCCCCTTTCCCCCCAGGCAGCTGGAGGGTGGAGGTGTGGGGCTCCTGCCAGGCTGCTTGGAGCTGCCAGCTCCTCTCCAGGGCACTGCCCCTGCTCCTGCTGCAGGACCCCGAGGTGCCCCCACAGGAGTGACCACCCCGGGCTCACCTCAGCACCCCGACCCTGCACCTCTGGGTGCCCTCTGTGCTCCCTCTCTCCCAGTCTGGGCCCAGGATTATCCCGTGGGTAATTAGGTGTTAATAATTAGGTGTTAATCACTAATGCCCGGGCAGGCCAGCTCAGCCCAGTGCCCCGGGGGTCGCACCAGCAGGGTCCCCAGGGGCAGGAGGAGGGGCTGGGAGGTGGCACATGATGGGACAGATGCCCACGGTGGGCAGAGGTTTCTCAGCAGCCGCTGGCTTGAAATGTGGCACCTCGGGGAAGGTCCCTGCAGGAGCACGGGCAGGACACTGAGCACAGCCAGGGCACCACGGGGGGATGTGGGAGCTGGAGTGTTACCACCTCCCAGCTGCAGGAGGAGGAGGAGGTGGGAACAGGCCTTCCCACACTTTGGGAAGTGCGATGGGAGCTCCAGGAGCTGCTGGATGGAGAGGAGCTGCCCACTGCTCGCTGGTGTGGGCTGCACCCTCTGTCCTGCTCGTGGCTCGGGCAGCACCAGGAGATGTCCCTGCTTCCCACAGCCCCACTTTGTGGGGATCCCCCCCTCTGTCCCCTCAGGGGGTATCCCCAGGTGGTCCAGAGGAGGGTACCAAGATTAGAGGGATGGAGCCGCTCTGCTGTGAGGAAAGGCTGAGAGAACTGGGATTGTTCAGCCTGGAGAAGAGAGGCTTTGGGATGCCCTAATTGTGACCTTCCTCCTGAAGGGAGCCCACAAGAAAGAGGGAGAGAGAGTATTTACAGGGGAACGGCCTTAAGCTGAAGGAGGGCAGGGTTAGATGGGATACTGGGAAGGAATTCCTGGCTGGGAGGGTGGGGAGGCCCTGGCCCAGGTTGCCCAGAGAAGCTGTGGCTGCCCCTGGATCCCTGGAAGTGTCCAAGGCCAGGTTGGACGGGGCTTGGAGCAACCTGGGCTGGTGGAAGGTGTCCCTGCCCATGGCAGGGGGTGGCACTGGATGGGCTTTAAGGTCCCTCCCAACCCAAAGCATTCCATGATCCCAGGAGGTCCAGCTGCCCCCAGGCTTTGGGGCTGTGGGGGTGCTGTGGGGGTGCAGCCCCGGGCAGGGCCTGTGCTGGGAGCTCTCAGCCGTTTGTGCTGCCGTGGGACCGGGGTGCAAACAGGGCTGTTTGTGAGCCACGTTTCCGGAGTGAAACCTGCCCTCAGCCCGGCTGCTCGGGGTGCATCACCCCCGGCTGGCACCGCTGCTCCTCCCACCCCGCACCCTCCCTGATCCCAGCTGCCAGGAGCCGCTGGGACAGGAGGAATGGGGCAGGACCCTCCTCTGTCCGAGCAGGAAGGACCTGCTGGGCCCCTCGGGGTGGAGGTGGCGTCACCGGCGTGTCCCCACATGGGAAAGGGCCCCGTCCTTCCTCTCTGGGTTTTCCTCCCGGGCTGAGCCCCCAGTGCGTTCCGGGGGGTGATGGAAACTGTGATGGGGCAATTTAAATTTTCCTTGCTCTCAGCACTCCCTCAAAATGGAATTTCTGTCTCACGTGAAGCGTCGGAGGAGGGGGAAATCCCCCTCCCACCCGTGACAGCCCTGGCTGTCTGTGGCATCCCCAACCTGCCGTGTGGGGCTGAGACCCCCTTGCATTCCCCCTGTCCCAGGGCTCCCCTGCCTCCTCCGTGGGCTCCAGCCTTGGTTCCTGTGCTCTGGGGCTCCCTGCACACCCCAGGGCTGTGTGTTTCCTTAACTGTGACCCTCAGTGTCAGGGGAGAAAGAGAGGAAGGGGGGCTCCTAGGGGCTTTGGGGGTGGTGGACAGTGGGTTGGGGGACAGTGTTGTGGGGGACAGGCCTGGCCCCTGGGCTGCCCCCCTTGTGGAGGGCTGAACTCTGCTGGCACAGGAGCAGCAGGCTGGGCTGTGGGGTGTGGAGTGCTGGGTGTGGGGTGCTGGGGTGTGGGGGGCTGGGGTGTGGGGTGCTGGAGTGTAGGGTGCTGGGGTGTGGGGTGCTGGGGTGTGGAGTGCTGGGTGTGGGGTGCTGGGCTGTGGGGTGCTGGGGTGTGGGGGGCTGGGTGTGGGGTGCTGGGTGTGGGGTACTGGGGTGTGTGTGGGGTGCTGGGGTGCTGGGGTGCTGGCTGTGGTGTGCTGGGGTGTGGGATGCTGGGGTGTGGGGTGCTGGCAGCATCCCTGTGCTCTGCCCCTGCCTGTCACAGGTGGTGCCGAGGGGCAGGATGGGGCCCCTCCAGTGCCAGGGCAGGGTCGGGCAGCAGCTCTGCCGCCCCAGCTGCCTCCCCTTCATGTGGTTTCCTCCTCCCTGGTGCAGTTGTGGGTGAGGGGGTGCAGCCCCCGCTGAATTCCGCCCGCCTGGGGGGCCGGGGCCACCTGCAGCCGCGGGAGCTGCGGCGGGTACAGCCGTTGGCAGGTCCTGGGGGAGCCCCTCCTGCACCCCAGCACTGCCCACGGGCACCCCACGTCTGCTGGGGCCCCCGTGGCTCCTCTTGCTCCGTGATCCCCCCCTGTGCCCCAGGGCACGGCCCTGCCAGAGCCACAGGGCAGCCCTGGGCCTTTGGGAGGGCACAGAGAGAAACCCCCCAGGACTGTGTGGGGCCAGGGCAGAGCTTCCCTGGGATAGGGGTGGAGATGGGGATGGGGATGGGGATGGAGTTGGGGTGGAGATGGGGATGGAGACAGGCATGGCTGCTCTGGCATCCCCATGGTGTGCAGGGCTGAGGGTCCTGGCAGGGACAGGGCACTGACCCAGCTCCGGGTCTCTTCCAGGAGCGCAAGTCGTACAAGTGGAAGCAGCTGCTCTTCTTCTTCACCTTCATCACGTTCGCGTTCGCCGTGTGTGTGTATTTCCACCACAACTGGTACTGCGGCCCCGGAGGTGCGGGCAGGGGCAGGGGGGCTGTGCAGGGAGGGGCTGGGGGATCACAGCATCACTGGGGCTGGAAAAGCCCTCCCAACCCATGGATCCCCCCTGTGCCCCATCCCCACCTTGTCCCCCAGCCCAGAGCACTGAGTGCCACGGCCAGGCCTTCCTGGGACACCTCCAGGGATGGGCACTCCAAACCTCCCTGGGCAGCCCCTGCCAAAGCTTAATCACCCTTTCAGTGAAGAAGTTTGTCCTGATGTCCAAAAATTCAGTCACGGAATCAAATAGGTTGGAAAAGACCTCTGAGATCATCAGGTCCAAGCTGTGACTGATCACCACCATATCAACTAGACCATGGCACTAATCCTCCTAATTCCTCACACTTATTCCTGATGTCCAATGCCCTCCCAACGTGATGCCTCCCTTTCCACATCCCAGCCGAGGGGGGCTCCTCTGGGAGGGCTGGTGTCTGACTGCCCCTTTCCTCCCGTGGGGCTCGAGCCCCCCAGCCTGTGCCCTCCTGTCCCAGGGAGGTGCCCTCAGGACCCCCCAGCCCTGAGGGCAGCTCCAGCCGTGTGTGTTGCCCTCACCTGCTGTGTTCCCCCCTGCAGTGTACACCGTGTTCGCCTTCCTGGAGTACCTGGTTGTCCTCTCCAACATGGCCTTCCACATGACTGCCTTCTGGGACTTCGGCAACAAGGAGCTGGTGGTGAGCTCGCTGCTGGAGGACAAGCACTTCTAGCCAGCCCCGCTGCTGGGGGCTGCTCCTCCTGGGGCAGGCAGGGAGCCCCTTCCCTCTCCTGCCGGGGCAGGGGGTTTGCTGTGAACTGCTGCAAGGATCCTCCCGGGGATCCTCCCGGGATCCTGGGCCCCCCCGGGATCCTCCCGGGATCCTGGCATGGTCCCTGGCTGTGCCTGCAGCCCTCACATGGTGGAGCTGGGGGCTCTTCCCAGGGCCCCCCTGCTCTGGCTCCCTGCCAGCTGTGGGAGGGCAGGACGGAGCAGGGACAGGGCCCTGTTTCCTTGGGGGATGCTCCGGGCAGAGCGGGATTCTGCTCCTGGCATCGGGGCGTGGGGGGCCGGCCCTGCCCTGCTTGGCCTGGGGGGGTCTTGTGGTTCCTCCCCCAGGCTGGGGGTCTGGGGACAAGCCCTCAGAAAGGGCTGGTGGCCTTTTGGGCTGGCTCTGGGCGCTGCTCTCCCATGGGACTGGGGCAGGATCCCGGCCCATCCGTGCCTGAGTTCCTGGGAGGGGAGCAGGGAGGTGCCAGCCGTGCAGGGACTGCAGGGAGCGAGGCACTGAGGGCATGGCAGGTGTGGGAGCACCCACACTCTCCTTCCTGCCTTTCCCAGAAACCCCCCCCCAGCAGCACAGGCTGCTCCCAGGGGGGCTGTGCCCCAGTTCCAGCCCAGTTTGGGGAGGAAGGGCAGGGGGGCTGGTGCTGGAGGTCCCTGCTCCGATATCCACGTGGATTCCCCTGTGCTGTGGGGCTGGAGCTGGGAACTGCTGGGGTCCAGCAGCGTCCCCCGTGCGTGGGCTCTGGCTGCAAGGGCACTGTGGGCACGGCAGGGTGGGAGCTGGGGGCTGGCAGGATCCCCAGGCTCCTCCTGGCAGCGCTGCTGGAAGGGGCACCTGGAGCTGACGTGTTTTTGGGGAGCTCTGCGCTTGTCAGGGCTCGTCCCACCCCACACCCAGCCGGGAAGGACTGGCAAGGGTCCCTCCCTGCCCTTCCCCACCAAGAGTCCCCCGGGATGTCCCGGTGCTCATCCCTGTGCTCCCAGGGCTGGGCAGAGCCTCCTGCAGCAGGAGCTGTGGGGCCCTGGCTGAGCCGGGGCCGGGCTGGCTCTGGGTGCTGCCCTGTGTGCATCGCTGGTGTCCCCACCCGTGGGCCCCATCCATGGGCCCCATCCGTGTCCCTGCATGCTGTGACGCGCTGCCCCCTCAGCGCCGTGGCTTTGGGTGGAAATAAAGCACTGGGTATTTTTGTGAGCTCTTGGCAAACTCCACATCCACACTGCTCCCAGCGGCACGGCCAGTGCGTCCCAGCCTGTCCCAGCACATCCCAGCCTGTCCCAGCCCATCCCAGGACCACAGGCCAGGGTGGGAGCTGGAGTGGGACACAGGACACAGACCCTGGGAACCGGGGCTGGGATGTGGGATGTGTATCCCAGATGTTGAAGCTGGGGTGTGGGATGCAAATCCCTGGGGTTGGGGCTGGGATGTGGGATGTGGATCCTGGGTGTTGAAGCCCCAGATCCCTGGGGCTGGGATGTGGGATGTGGATCCCGGGTGTTGAAGCCCCAGATCCCTGGGGCTGGGATGTGGGATGTGGGTCCCGGGTGTTGAAGCTGGAATACGAATCCTGGATGCAGGATGTGATGGCTGGGGTGTGGATTCCGGCCCCTGGCTGGGCTGGGGCTGGGATGTGGGACCTGGCTCCGGGGTGCTGGATGACGCCAGGGCAGGCTGAGCCAGGCTGGGAGCCGGCCAGGATCCGGGCTGGGGGTGTGGGACTCCCGGGCTGAGCCCACCCCGCAGCTGGCCCGTTCCCCACCCAGCCCCGAGGGCCGCCGGCTTGGCTGCGGATCCTGCAGATCCTATGGATGCTGCGGGTCCGGGGGCCGGCACAGCCCCGGGGACGGGACGTGGAGCAGGGAGGGCTGGGATGGCACTGCCGGGGTCCGTCCGGGGCTGGGCAGGGGCCGGTTCTCCCTGCCCCGGGGGCTCGGTTCTCCCTACCCCGGCCGGGGGGGCCGTGCTGGGGCCCTGCCCTCGCTGGGGCCGAGCCGGGAGCAGCTGGGAGGGGACCGGCCATGAGCTCATCCCGCCGTGCCGGGGCAGGGCCGTGTCCCGCTCGCGGCATCCCGGGGTCCCCACCTCGTCCCTGCATCCGCTCCTGCCCTGGAACCCACCGCGGAGAGCAGGACACGGCCCTGGGGACACCCCGCAGTGGGAGCAAGACGTGGCTGTGGGGTCCCCACAGTGGGAGCAGGACATGGCCCTGGGGACACCCTGCAGTGGGAGCAGGAGGTGGCTGTGGGGACACCCCGCAGTGGGAGCAGGACATTTGGTTTGATGCCCACGGATTTGGTGCAGCCGGGACCCCCCAGCCCGCTGTTGTGCAGCCCCCCGGGGCCGGGCCGGGGCTGTGTCCCCTCGCCCAGGGTGGGGGTCCGGAGGGGCTTTGCCCCAGGCGGGGCCGTGGAAGGGGCCGTGGCCGGAGCCCCCCCGCCCGCGGCTCCCTCGCCCACGCCGGCCCCCGGCAGCCGGGAAGCGGGAGCAGGGAACAAAGGCGGCTTGTGGCGGACTCCGGGTCTCTGCCCTTCCTGCAGGAAGGCCCCGGGGCCGGACAAGGGGCCCGTGTCCCGGCACTGGGGCCCCGCCAGCCCCCCCCGGATCCGGCCGCCCGCCAGCACGTGCCGGGGGGGCTGCGAGGGGCTGGGAGCGGCCGGGGATGCTGCCGGTCCATCCCTGCCACCATCGGCAGCCACAGGAGCCACAGGAGTCCCCATTCCCACCCAGTGCAGTGACCCCCTCCTGCAATGTCCCACTCCTGTCCCTTGCCATGTCCCCCCGGGAGGGCTCAGCTGGGCACAGGGATGGAGGGGTCAGGGCTGGCCGTGGCAGGGACACCCCGAGCTTCCCCCAGCCACGGTTCCCTCTGGGCAGAGACCCCCAGCAGGAACCAGGAGCACCCTCAGCTTGGCCTGGCAGGGTGAGGGGTCCTGCCCAGCTCCCCCCAGGGAGTGTCCCCACGCCTGGGGAAGGTGGAGAGCACAGGAGAGCACAGGACACAGGGGAGACGGGCAGGTCTTTATTTCAGAAGCAGCTCGGGGGCCAGCTGGTTACAGGAGAGTCCCTGTGGAGCTCCGGCACAGGAATTCCCTGTTCCGGCTGCACCAGCTCCGCTCGCCACAGGGCCGGACACCCCCAGCGTGGGGGTCACCCCAGACAGCCCCCAGGAGCCCCTGGCATTGCCCCTGCAGCGGGATGGGGCCGTGCCAGGGCCGTGCCAGTGAAATGCTCCGGGGTGGGCGCACGCTGGGGCTGGCCCAGAGGGGCCGGGGGTCCCCCCATGCCCCTCCCGGTGCAGGGGTGGGGATGGCAGGTCCCCGTGGGGTGCTCAGGGCAGGAGCAGGTTCGGCCACCCCGGGCACCCCCTTCTCAGGAAGCGTCGCTGTGCCAGGGCCGGAGAGGCGTCACCCAAAGGGACACCGACAGCCAGGGCCGGGGGGGGTGTCCTGAGGGCGGGGGGAGCCCCGGTGCCCCTGGAGCAGGCAGCCAGTTAGTGCAAACGAGGTCTGTATTATTAAAGCTGGTGGCTTCGGGCGGGCGGCCCCGGTCCCACCGAGGCTGGGGGGGCAGCGGGGCGGGCGGGGGGCTCGTGGTGTTCGGGGGGGCGGCGGGGCCGGGGCAGGGCAGGATCGTCCCTCGCCCGCCCCGTCACAAGAGCACACAGGGCTTCTTGGGCTTGGCCGGGGCGGGGTTGAGCACGGCCCGCACGGCCTCGGTGAACACATCCTTGATGCCCTCCTGGTTGAGCGCCGAGCACTCCAGGTACTTGACGGCGCGGATCTGCTTGCAGAGGCTGACGCCCTGCTGGGTGGTGATGGGCGCCTGGTTCTGCTCCTTGAGCCGCTTCATGGTCTCGGGGTTGTTCCTCAGATCCTTCTTGGTGCCGACGAGCAGGATGGGCACGCTGGGGCAGTGGTGGCACACCTCGGGGTACCACTTGTGCTTGACGTTCTCGTAGGAGGGCGGGCTGGCGATGGAGAAGCAGATGATGAAGACGTTGGTCTGGGGGTAGGAAAGCGTCCGCAGGCGGTCGTACTCCTCCTGGCCGGCCGTGTCCCACAGGTTTAAGTTTATAGTCCTGCCGTCCACCGTGTTCTGGGCGCTGTAGTTGTCGAACACGGTGGGGATGTACTCCTTGGGGAAGGCGTTGGTGGTGTAGCAGATGAGCAGGCAGGTCTTCCCCACCGCCCCGTCGCCCACCACCACGCACTTGATGCTCTGCATCGCGGCGTCCCGGCGGCCCCACGGCCCCTCAGCAGCCTGCGGGGAGGGAGAGGGTCAGGGGTGGCTGGGGCTGGATCACTGTGGTCCCCCCCTGGGGCCAGAGGGTGCAGGGGGGTCACACTCGTCTCACCCTTGGTTCCCCCTCCAACCCACAGCCCAGATGAGCTTCCTGGCCAGGCACATCCCCCCAGCAGCCCCCGAGGTGTGCAGGGACCCCCCCAGTGGGGACCTGCCTGCCCTGACCCAGGGACAGCGCCTGTGCCACCGTGGCTGCTGTGCACAGGGAGCACACTGACCCCAGGGCGGGGTGTCCGTGCCAGCCAGGCTGTGGCAGCATCCTGTGCCGTGCCACACCCTGCCCCTGGCCTGGACCAGGACAGCAGGGAGCAGGAGCAGGGCTGGGCTGTGGCAGCGTGTGGGACATCACCCTGTGGGACATCACCCTGTGGGACATCACCGTGTGTCCCAGCCCCAATCCTGCCCACGCTGAGCGGGGCCAGGGCGGGTCCTGGCGGGGCAGAGGCCGGTGTCCGCTCCCAGCTGTGTTTATCCCCGATCCCGGCACGTTTCCCTTCCTCGGGTTCCCTCTGCAATTCCCATTAAGGGCCGCATCCTGCTCTCCTTCCTGCTGCCGAGCCCAGCCCGGCTGAGGCGGGGGCACCACACGGAGCCGGGCAGGAGGGTGCCCACCCCTGGGGCCGGCAGCCCCTTTCCCACCGGGATCTGGCCCCTGTCAGCCGGTGCCCACCGGAGGGATTGCGGTGGGAAGGCGGAACCCCGGCTCGCGTGGCACCACGGTGGGAGGGAGCAGAGGTGCCAGGGCGGAGAAGCCGCAGTCCCAGAGCCCCGGGTTGGGGGTCCCCCTTCCCCAGAGCCCCCCGGGGCTGCAGGGCCAGGCAGGGGGGACGGGGCCGAGCTCCTGCCCCCTCGGATGGGGAAGTCGCTCTTCCTCTTCCCGCCCTGACATGCGGCTTCCTGCACACGAGGCTGGGCCGTGACCCCCGCCCTGCCGGGCCACTGACACCCCACCGGGGCCACCGACACCCCACCCGGGCCACAGACACCCCACCGGGCCTCAGCGTCCCCCTGCAAGCCCCCTGCCATGGCGGGGGGATCCCCAGCCCTCAGCGTGGGAACAGGAGCGGCAGGGCCACCGCAGGGTCCCCACCCCCGGCAGGAAACCGCTCGTCCGGGCGGGATCCCGGGGGGGGGTCACAACAACCCCCCGCCCTCGGCCTCTGCTCTGGGAGGAAACTCAGCCTGGAGGTTTCCTCACACCAGTTTGCACCAGTGCAGTGCCCCCCCGGGGCCTGGGGGGCTCGGCAGCCCCCAGCAATCCAAAGTCAGCAACGTCCCCAGCACCCACGGGCACCCCAAGGTCACCACCCCAAGGTCACCAGTGTCCCCATGGGCACCCCAAGGTCCCTGTTTGCCTGCTGGGCAGCCACCCCACAACACACACACTCAGTGGGGCTCAGCTGAGTGTCCCCACTGCCCCCCAGTCTGGGGTCCCCTGGCTGCCAGGACAGGCTGGGGGTGGGACACTGGGGATCCCCCCAGTCTGGGGTCTCCTGGCTGCCAGGACAGGCTGGAGGTGGGACACTGGGGATCCCCTGGATTGGGGCAGCGGGTCCTGGGACCCAGCAAGGGTCACGCAGCTGAGGTGACCCCTGAGCACCAGCCGTGGCCTTGTGCTGATCCCAGAGAAGGACGTGGCCAACACTGGTCACCCCAAACCCAAACCCTGCACCCCCAAACTGGCCGCTGGCATCCTGGGGTGAGCTGGCACCCAGTGGGCACTATCCCCATCCCGGGAAAGGCCCGGGCCGAGTCAGCAGGGCTGAGGAAGGGGATGGGGCACATGAGGAAATGCTCGTGCCCATGAGAGCATCGCTGTGGGGAAAGGGAGAGGAGGAGGGGGAGAAGGAGGAGGGGACAGGGAGCCACTTCTCCATCACCCAGCGCCTCTGGGGCTGTGGAACCCCAGAGTGGCCCCAGGTTTGTCACCAGCACCCAGCAAACGTGGGCACACCCGGTGCCCGTGGAGGGGCCGTGGTGGGACCCCGGTGCTCACACAGGAGGGTTTGGGCACTGACAGTGCCAGGTACGAGGTGCCACTTGCCCACACTCACAGGGCAAATGTGAGTGTGCCCTCAGCCCTCCCCCCCGGCCCCCCTGCTGCCAGCTCTGTTATCCCGGGAAATCCACGGCCGGCACCACCTTTAACCCCTCCTGCCCCCCCGGAACGTGGGGTACAGGAGGTGTCGTGGGGCTGAGGGGCACAGCCCACGGGGGGCACAGCCCAGGGGGGGCACCTGCCCCTTCCCAGCCCCACGGGAGGGGACCCAGAGGAGGCAGAGTTGGAGCAGGGAGGGGGCTCAGCACCCCGACCCCAGCGGGACCCCCCATGCTCAGAGATTTGGGTGCTGGGGAGAGGCCGTGGGTGATGCACAGCGATCCCCCCACTGCCCCTCTCCCCGGGACGGGAAAAGCGACTCATCTCTCCTTCAGCAGAAAGGGGAAGCAAAACCCTCTGTGAGTGCTCCGGGCCGGGGCAGCCCCCGGGGGTTTCCGCAGCCGCTCCCGTGGGGTCCCTCCCACTGCCAGCGCCGTCCCACGGCCCCAAACCTGTCCCC
>NW_020897832.1:296559-299144 GCF_003984885.1 Neopelma chrysocephalum | reverse complement strand
TGTGTCTGTGTGTGTGTAATGTGTGTGTGTGTGATGTGTGGGGTGTGTGGGGATGTGACGTGTCTGTGTGTGTGTCTGTGTGATGTGTGTGTGTGATATGTATGTGTGACATGTCTGTGTGTCTGTGTGTGATGTGGGTGTGTCTGTGCATGTGTCTGTGTGTGATGTGGGGGTGTGATACGTGCATGTGACGTCTCTGTGTGTGTGTGTCTGTGTGTGATGTGTGTGCCTGACATGTTTGTGTGTGACATGTCTGTGTGTGTGTAATGTGTGTGTGCATGTGTGACGTGTGGGGGGGTGTGACATGTCTGTGTGTGTGTGTGACATGTCTGTGTGATGTGTGTGTGACATGTCTGTGTGTGTGTGTGATATGTGTGTAACATGTCTGTGTGCGTGTGACATGTCTGTGTGATGTGTGTGTGTGATATGTGTGTGTGACATGTCTGTGTGTGTGTGTAATGTGTGTCTGCATGTGTGACGTGTGGGGGGGTGTGACATGTCTGTCTGTGTGTGACATGTCTGTGTGTGTGTGTGATATGTGTGTATAACATCTGTGTGTGTGTGACGTGTCTCTGTGTGTGTCTGTGTGATGTGTGTGTGATATGTGTGTGTGACATGTCTGTGTGTGTGTTATATGTGTGTGTGACATGTCTGCAGGGCAGTGAGTGGGGGGCAGAGGGGTCAGCACAGGGGGGTCACTGCAGTGGTGGTCAGTGCAGGGGGGGGGTCACTGGGGTCACTGCAGGGGAGTCACTCCAGCAGCGGTCAGTGCAGGGGGGGTCACTGGGGTCACTGCCGGGGGGTCAGTGGCCGCAGGGTGGTCAGTGGGGTCCCGGCACAGGGGTCAGTGGGGGGGTCCCGGGCCGGGCAGCGCCCCCCGCTGTGCAGCGCAGCCCCTGCAGCGCCGGGACGGGGGTGCGGCTGCGGGGCCGGGGATGCGGGGGGGGTGCGGGGGGTGCGGGGGTCGCAGTGGCCTCGCCGAGGGGATCGGGCCGGGCCGGTTCCGTCCCCGCTCGGTCCCGGCGGCTGAAAGTGCTCTGGTCCCGCTGCCGCCCAAAACTGCGCTCCCCCGGACCCCCGTTATCCCCGGACCCTCGTTATCCCCGGACCCTCGTTATCTCCGGACCCCCGTTATCGCCGGACCCCCGGTAGCCTCGGTAGCCCCGTTGTCCTCGAACCCCGGTAGCCTCGGTAGTCCCGTTATCCCCGGCAGTCCCGTTATCCCGTTATCCCCGTTAGCCCCGATGTCCTCCGCAGTCCCGTTATCCCGGACCCCCGTTATCCCCGGCAGTCCCGTTATCCCCGTTATCCCGCTCCGGGCGGTCCCGCTGTCGCCTCCCCCGCCCTGGCCCCGACGGGCGGCTCCTCCCGCCGCCCCGACCCGGCCCCGGGACCCCCCGGGAACCTCCAGGAACCCCAACCCCGGGACCTCCCGGCCCCCCTCGGAGCCCCCCCGGTCCCCGGCCCCGCACTCACCCCGGGACATGGCGCGGCGGCGGCGCGGGGCCGGGGCAGCGGCGGGAGGAGGAGGGCGAGGACGAGCAGGAGGAGGATGAAGAGGAGGAGGAGGAAGTCTGCGGCCGCCTCCTCCCGCCGCCCCGGGCGGTCCCGCGGAGAAACTTCCCCCGCCCGCCGCTTCCTTCCGCGGGGTCCCGGGGGAGCGCAGCCCCCGCGCCCCCCGCCCGCCCCTCGGGCCGCCCCCCGAGCGGGGACCGGGACGGGGCTGCGGGGACCGGGACGGGGCCGCGGGCTGAGGCTGCCGAGGGTTCGGGGCGCGACCCCCGTGCGGGACCCCCGCACACCCCCGCACCCCACGGGACCACCCCGAGCGGGGACCTGCAGCCCCCGGGGCCGGGCCGGGAGCAGAGACCCTCGCCCGGCCCCCACCCCGACCCCCCACCCCGGCACTCACCCATGACCCCACTCAGGACACGCCCCACCGGGGGCTCCCTGGGGACATGGGGGTGACCCCCCCCGCCCTCGGGCTGCCTCGGGGTCGGGGTGAGGATCGGGGGGGGCACAGTGGGGACCACTGCCCGGGGGGGGGGGGGGCCCCCTGCTGCATCCCAAGGGGGAACGGGGGGGTCCCGGGGCTGCCGTGGGGGCAGAGTCCCCTGAGCACAGCCTTGGCCAGAGGAGCCCCAGGGGCTCTGAAAGTCCCCACAAGGGCCGAGACCCCCGAGCTGGGGGTCCCCATAAGGGCCAGGCCTCCCCCACAGAACCCACAGCCCTTGGAGGTCCCTGGGACAGGAGGGGCTCGTGGGGGTCACCCGGGGCAGGAGGGGGAGCAGTTCCCTGTCCCTGTCCTCATGCCGGGGTCTGCAGGTGTGGGACCCCCTGCCCTGTGCCCCCCACCAGCACAGGGCACCAGGACTGGCACCCAACTGGGGACCCCTCAGCCTGGAGATCCCCAGCCCCGTGTCCCAGCCTGGGCACTGCCGTGGCCAGGGGTCCTACGAGGTGCCTGCCCTGCATCCTGGGACCCCCATCCCTCATCCTGGGACCCCCATCCCTCATCCTGGGACCCCCATCCCTCATCCTGGGACCCCCATCCCTCATCCTGGGACCCCCATCCCTCAGCCTGG
>NW_020897832.1:282495-296549 GCF_003984885.1 Neopelma chrysocephalum | reverse complement strand
CCTCAGCCTGGGACCCCCATCCCTCATCCTGGGACCCCCATCCCTCATCCTGGGGCACCCGGCTGACGACAGGCACCCCCTCCAGGGACAGGAGTGACTCTCCTTGGAGTATCCAGGCCGGGGTGGGACAGGGTGTGACCTTCCCGTGTCCCCCCACAGGCTGGTGGGCTCCGGGCACTGGTGGCACTGGTGGCACCGGTGGCACCGATGCAGCGAGGCCCTGGAGGTGTCACAGCTCTCGGGCGGTGCCAAAGCGTCCCCGGCCCCAATGTGAGTGAGAAACCACGTGGCTGGGCGTCAAACCAGCTCTGCCCAGTGACACGGGGAGCTCTGAGGGGTCGGGGTGCCCTGATAATCCGGGGTTCTCCGAGGAGCTGGGGCGCTGTGATGCGTTGGGGTGCCCTGACGAGCCCGGGGTGCTGTGATGAAGCGGGGTGCCGTGTCAGCCCGCGGTGCGGTGACGGCCCGCGGTGCCGGGGTGCCGTGGCTGTCCCCCCGGGACTCGATGCGGGTCGGGGTCACCCATCCAGGCCCCGCCCGGGCCCGGCCCTGCTGAGCTTCCCCGCCCGGCGCGGCCGCCAGGGGGCGCTGCGCCACAGCGGGGCGCGCGGGTGGGCGTGGCCACGCGCCCGCCCCCGGCTGGTTCCGCCCCTTGATGGGCGTGGCGCGGTCTGGCCCCGCCCCCTTAGGCGCGCGGGGCGGTTCAGGGCCCGGCGCGCCTCGCGGCGGGCGAGACCACTGCGATCGGCCGGGGGGGGGGGTGCGGGGCTGCCTCAGCGCCACACGCAGCGGCGGTTCCGGGCGGCGCCGTTGCGAGAAGGCGGAGGGTGGACGGAGAGGGCCGGGGAGGGGTTAAGGGAGAGAGGGGAGCCGGGCTGTCCCGGCAGAGAGGCGGGTGGCCAGCGGGGTTATCCCGGGAAGAGCCCGCTGTGTGCGGGACGATTGGCGCTGTCCCGGGGGGGACCACGGCGGCGGGGGGGGGGGGCCGTGCCGGGAGGCCCCACTGCGGGCGGGGGGGGGGGGGCCGTTCCGGTACCCGGAGCGCGGCGGAGCTGCGGCGGTGCCGGGATTAGCGGGATCGCCGCCACCTCCGGGATCGCCGGGATCAGCGGGACCCCCGGCCCGGGCCGATGCCGAGCGGCAGCTGACGGCGGCGGGCACGCGGAAATGGAGCGGCGGCCGGGCCGGGCCGTGCGGGCGCTGTGCGGCCTCTCCCTCGTCCTGCTGCTGCTGCTGCTGCCGCCGCATCCCGGCAGCGCCGAGCGGGCCCCCGGATCGCACCTGGACGACACGGCCATCGCAGGTGAGACCCGCCGCCACACCCGGAAAAGCCCCAGCCCCGCTTTGGGGCCATTCCGCGGAGATTCGGGCAAAACCCGCGCGGAGCCCCCGCTGAGCCCGGGCCGGGACCCGCGGGGCTCCGGGACGCCCCGTGTTTGTTGCCGCGGCGGCCCCGGCGTTGGGGCCCAAAGTTTTTGACATTCCAGCTCCTTTTGGCTCCTCCGGGCGCAGCCGCATCCCCCGGGAGCCGCCGGTGGGGTTTGGGGGTTGTTGGCGTTGTTTCACCTGTTTGCGGGCCCGGCGGGGAGCCGGGAGCCGCTCCGGTGATCCCGGTGCTTTAGGTTGTGTCTCGGCACGTTCCCAGGCGTGGCACATTCCCGGGTTTGTGTCCCCCCGCCCCGGGGACGGAGCGGTTCCCACCTGAGGAGCGCAGGTAGCACAGCCCTGACTCCCGGCTGTTCTGTATCCCCCCATTCCCATCCCCTCCGCCCCAAAAACCACCCCCAATTCCAGCCAAAAGGGCAGGAGAGTCGAGCCCCTGGGGGTTTTCCCCCTGGGGACACCTCCGTGGGCTCCGCGTCCTTGTGACAGTGCCCGAGGTCAGCGCCGGAGCCCGGTCCTAAATCCTGCCGGGAGCTTTGGGACGGGAATCCCCGGGGGTCCCGCACCCCCCCCGAGCCGTGTCCCTGCAGGTGAGGGGGCCGGGAAGGGCTCTGGAGAGGGATTCTGGGATTCTGGGATGGGATTCAGCTCCCGGGCAGCCAAAACACCGAGCGCCACGTGCTGCTCAGCCCCCGGGAGGCTCCGAGCCCCCGCCGCCGGCATCCAGAGGATCCCACCCGGGTGTTTTTTGGGCAGGAGAAAAGGTGCCGGGCGATTCCAGACCCTCGTTTTGGTGCCGCGTTGGGCGAGGCAGCAGCTCTCCGGGCTGGAGCTCGGGGAGGGATTTGGGGTGCGGGGGAAGGAGGAAAGACCCCGCGAAGGGTTTGACTTTGTGAGCAGAACCGGGTGGTGGGAGCAGGGCGAGGAGCAGGCCTGGGGTCAGCAGGAGGGCCGGGATCGGTGCGTGATCCCTGGGCAGGGGAAGGTGTCCCAGGATGGGCTCTGTGGCTGTTTTCCGTCCCTGCGAGAAGGGGCTCCCTGTCCCCCTCTCTGCGTGCTCCGAAACGCTCCCAGGGCCGGTTCCCATCCAGTCTGCTCCACTAAGGAAACTGGATCTCCGCAGTCCTCTCTGAAGCGAGGTTTGTGCCTCCAAGGAATTTCCAGCGGAGTTATTTTTGGAGGCCCTGCAGAAGTGTGTGTGGCAGCCCGGGTGATTCAGCTGCTGGCTCCGCTTTCGGATGCGAGCGGAGGCAGCGCCGGGACGGCAACAGACCCGGTCCTGGACAGGGCACAACCCCGGGTTCGGGCCGGCAACGAGCCCCGGTCCTGGGCAGGACACAGCCCCAGTTTCGGTCCGGGCACAGCCCCGGTCCTGGCCCGGGAGCATCCCCGGTGCCCGGCTCCAGTGAATCTCCCCCTGGACGGGCTGTTCCCGCAGGACAGGTGATTTTGGTCACTCCTGGTTTTTCCCAGCCGTGTTCTGTGGTCGCTGCTGGGTCTCCAGACCTGCAAGGGAGGGATAGTACCAGGTTTGGAGCCCCAAACGTGCCAGAGGAGGGGTTTTTGTGGCCGGGTTTGTGTCCCCTGCTCCGCGTCCCTTCCCAGGTCCGAGGGGCTCCTTCCCTCCGCTCCCACAGCTCCCTGTGTGTCCTCTGGGGTCTCTGGAGCTTTTGGAGTTGGGAGCAGGGGATGTCCTGGGCTGGCTCAGCTTTTCCCCGTGTGTTTTCCCTGGAAGCCGTGTTTCCCGGCTGTGTCGGGGCGAGGGGCAGAGCTGGGTGTCGGACACGGCCTTTTGAAAGCGAAAGTGCTCGTTTTTGACACACTTTCCGAGGTGCTGGGTTTTTTCTTTTTTTCATTACCATTGTGATGACAAAATATCAGCAGCGGCTGCTTTTCCCTGGAGCCAGGGGAGTGTTTGCAGAGGGTGGGAGCCTGAGCTGCGGAGATCCCCCTGTGCTCAGGGGATGCAGCAGCGGGTTTATGGAGGGTTTTAGGGAGCGATCCCGGTCCCTCAGATGTTCTTTCATAAGCAGGAGTTTGACACGGGCACTTTTATCCGTGCGGGAGAATCAGAGCTGGCGACTGAACCCCGGGGAAAATCAGATTTTTTTTTTTTTTTCTCCTGGCTTTGACTCACTCAGAGGCGAGTTTCGAGGGCTTTAATCTTTCATCTCTAATCTTTTCCTGCCGAGATCAGATTGAAGTTTGGTTCCACTCGGCGGCACAGGAGCCATTTCACAAGGCAGAGGCGCCGAGACAGAGGAGGAGGGGGTTGGAGCCCAGAGCAGCCAAAAAATCCCTCTCCCAGCAGGCAGGTTCTGCCCCAGCCCCGGCTTTGGGAAGCTCCCGGTGCTCTCACAGGATGTGTGACCGTCCCACACCTCATTGTTTTCACCCGCCCCTGGTTATTTTTAGCCAGAATTTGTCAGGCCACGGCCCAGCCCCGGGACCTTTTCACACCCCCTGAAAGGGGCAAACGAGGTTCCTGGGGGACGAACTGGACTTTCAGGGATCTTTTTCCCCCCTGTAATGGGGCTGCTGCCCAAGCCAACCAGGTTTTGTTTGTTTTTCTGGTCCTTGTCAGAACATCTCCGGGGATCCTGTCAAACACTTTGTACAAGTTTTAGGTGGGTTTGGGTCAGAAGTTTTAAATTCCATCTCATTTAAGATATTAAGGTGCTCAGAGGCCTCTTCCTCATTATGTCACATCAGCTGTGAGCAGTTCCTGGGATTTCAGGTGATTCTTGTGTTCCTTGTTTGCCCTCTGTGCAGCCCAGCACAGGTGGGCACCCTCAGGTGGGGCTTCGGGGGTGTTTGTAGGGGATCCAAGGAAAACTGGCTGTGAAGGGGCAGGGATCTGGATAACTGGGATCCCCTCCTGGTTCCTTTAGTGGTGACACCTTCCACCTGCAGACAGATCTAGACCCATCTCCAAGCAATCACATGGAAGTGGTGCCCTGAGCCTTATTTGATTTTCTGTGGGATCCCTTCCTGTGGTCTCCCATCCATGGGGATGAAGGGCTGTGTCTCCACACTCTGCCTGTGCTGGGGGAGCTCTGGGCTCTCAGATCAGGGATCCTGGGATGGATTTTTCCTGTCTCTTGTCTCCTGCAAGTTAAGGGATGGGCTTTGGACAGTCTGTTGGGATTGAGGCATTTTTGGGGAGAGGTGGAGCTCGTGTGCCAGGGGCTGGTGGGGGCTGGACCCTCTGGTGCAGGGATGGGACAGGCTTTGGTGACTTTCCTTTATGCCAAGCAGCTCTTCTTTCCCTTCCTTTCTCCTTCTCCCTGCCCTGTGTTGATTCCTCAATCACATTTGCTCTTGTTCAAGTGGTTTAGAACACAGGTTATAAAAATAACCAGAGTGTATCCAAAGAAAACCTGGAGAGCTGTGCCCGGGGCTATTTCTGTGTTTGCCTGGAGCACCTGGAGCTGCACTTAAACCCACAGAACATCCCACTGGACACAGTCCAGCGTGGGGAGGGGGGGCTGCAACCACAGCCTTTGAGCTGGGCATTAATTCCCCAGGGGGAAAACCCTCATTTCTGGGGGAGGACACTGTGCTCGAGCACTCCTGGGGGTTAATTGGAAGTGAATCCTTCACTGCTAAACCTTGGAAAGTGATGGGTTTGGACTCCTGGCGCCTCAGCAGAGCCTTTGGAAGCTCTGTGCTGCATCCATCCCCCTGCAGGGTGGGAGCAGGGCTGGTTCTCCTCCATCCCCCAGTTCAAAGGCTCCCGTCACGGAGGGAAGGGTGACGTGGGTGCAGCTCCTCCGTGGTGCTGGTGTGCGTCACCCACCCCTGTGCCAGGAGCCACGGCTGTGCCCTGTCCCTGTGCCAGAGCCACTCGCTCCAGGGGCTGCAGGATGCTGGACAGGCTGCCTCTGGAGAGGGGCTGCCTCTGGAGAGGGGCTGATGGCTGGGGGCAGGAGGTTGGATAAAATCCATGGTGTTTGTTGTTGGCGGGAGGTTGGACTCTCGACGCTCTTGGAGGTCTCTTCCAGCCTCCAGAATTCCAGGATCCGGCTGCTCCCTGAGCTCAGCACCCTCCCGGTGCTGTGGGAGCAGAACCAGGGCAGGATTTCATCCCGATATTCCCGTGCTGGGAACCTCCAGGCCCTGTCCTGGATGACAGCCCCGGGAGGTGCAGGATGACCTGCCTTGTCCCAGCACACCCTCCCTGCAGTGGCTCTTCCAGGACCTGCAGCTCTCCCTGCTTCCATAGAACACTTCCTAAAGGAGCTTTTGCCTCCAGGACTGGCAGGATTGTGCAGTTTCATTAACCCTTTGAGGTGTGCAGGGTCACTGAGCAGGACTCACACCTGTGAGTGGCGGCTTCAGGCAGGGGAGGAAGAGCAGTCGTGGGAATCCTTGGGAAAACCTGCCAGGGAACAGGCCCTGCTCTTCCCTAGCTCGGTTGGAAGCCACAGTGGATTGCACAGCCTTGGGAATGAAACTCATCTCGAGGAATTGCCGTTCTGAGAGGGGCAGGAACTGTGTTTTGGCAGCAAACCCCTGTGGAGGAGGAGGAGTGGGGCTGACTGGGCAGCACTGGGAGTGCTGGGCACCTCCTGCTCATTCCCTTCCCTGCTGGGCCCAGGAACTTGGAGCAGTGCTCAGCTGGATCACAGAGGGGATTTTAATTGAATTTCTTGTTAGATTATTTATTTACTCCTTGGCACAGCAGCTCCCTGCGAGCCCCCAGTGCCCCTGGGGTGGTCCCTTCCCACAGGAGCTGGAGGGAGCTGGGCCTGTCCTTGGTGGGGCAGGGATACAGGTACCCAAGGCAGCAATCCCCCTGTCTGTGCTTTCCTCTCTGGAGGGGATGGAGCAGTAAATGTGTGATGGAGGAACTTCCTGACGTCACTTAATGTGGGATGCCTTGATGATCTCAGAGCAGAACCTCATCCCAAAGGGTGTAAGAAGGGAAAGGAATTTGCTTTCCTGTTGCCTGCACAGTTTCTCGAGGGCTGCCTGGGTGTGTTGGGACACTGTGATTCCATGGGAGGCTCTTCCCTTCTCCCCCTCCAGGCATGGGAAGGATCTCTGGTGTCACCTCAGGGGAGCTGCGTTATCCTTCAGAGGGTTGTGGTTCATGATCTGCCCAGTTTTGGGTGAGGGAAGGGAAGTGAAAGGCCCTCCTGGTGTAATTCCATGTAGATTTAGCACTGGCAGGGGCTGCCCAGGGAGGTTTGGAGTGCCCAGCCCTGGAGGTGTCCCAGGAAGGCCTGGCCGTGGCACTCAGTGCTCTGGGCTGGGGGACAAGGTGGGGATGGGGCACGGGGGGGATCCATGGGCTGGGAGGGCTTTTCCAGCCTCAGGGATTCCATGATTTGTTAGTTTAAAGGCTGTTTCTGTGAGCAGGTGGTTGAAAAGCAGCCGTTTCCCCCGAGGTTATCCCTGTGCTCCTGGAAATCCTGCTGCTGGTCCTGCTGGGAGCTCTGGTGGCTCCTGTCCCACAGTGGCTCTCCAGGGTCAGTGCCAGGCTTGGACACCTTCAGCTGCTGGACTGTGCCCAGCCTGGCATCCTGCTTCTCAGAGCCCTAATTACACACGCCAATTAGTGTAGAAAAAGCTGTTTCCTTCGTTAATTAGCTTTGCTTTCAGTGCGGAGAAGGGGAAACAAACTTCTGAGCAGGTGGAGCCAGCGGGAGAGCTGTGGCTGTGCCTGGGCAGCTCTGGGATTCCCACTGGAACTGCATCTTTGGGAGCTGGGGGGGGTCATTTTCCTGGGTGGTCTGGCTGCCTGAAGCCCCACTGTGGATGAAAACAGGAGACTGGACATTACCTGATGTCAGGTGAAGGTCTGGGAATCCCCCCAGCTGGAAAAGGAGGTTCCATTGCCCTTCATTTCTTCAGTCAGGTGCTCTTTAGGGAGAAATTCCTCCCTGTGAGGGTGGGGAGGCCCTGGCCCAGGTTGCCCAGAGAAGCTGTGGCTGCCCCTGGATCCCTGGAAGTGTCCAAGGCCAGGTTGGACGGGGCTTGGAGCAACCTGGGCTGGTGGAAGGTGTCCCTGCCCATGGCAGGGGGTGGCACTGGATGGGCTTTAAGGTCCCTTCCAACCCAAACCAGTCTGGGATTCTCTGGATAAGGGGGATTTACCTCTTCTCTGCCTTCTCCCTGTTACCAGGTGCAGCCTCAGGACCTGCTGCTTCCCCCTCCTGCCCTCAGGCCTTCATTTGCTGCTGGAGTTTGGGGCTGTTTCGTGTTCCTGAGCCATCTGCTCCCCTCCTGGGGCTGATCCCAGTGGGGCTCTCTGGAACACTGTTATTTTCCCCTGCCTTCCTTTCACCCAGTCCCTGCAGTGCTGCCTCACTCGTTTCCTGGCACCTCCGTGGCTCTGCCAGGGCAGTTTTAGGAGCTGATGCTGGAGACTCTTTGGTGATGCCATTGCTGCATCACTCCTGCAGCACACGGGAGCCTTGAGCAGCTCCTGCCTCAAACTGAGCCTCTGCCAGGGCCTCCCCACCCTCCCAGACAGCAATTCCTTCCCAATATCCCATCTATCCCTGCCCTCTGGCGCTGGGAAGCCATTCCCTGTGTCCTGTCCCTCCATCCCTTGTCCCCAGTCCCTCTCCAGCTCTCCTGGAGCCCCTTTAGACCCTGGAAGGGGCTCTGAGGTCTCTGCAATAATAATTAGAGCACTATGAGTGATAAGGGTGCAAGGCAGGGCTGTGCCCAGCTGATATATTTATTTTCCCTGGCCCTGCTTGGTGTCAAACCATCAGAGCAGCAGCAGGAAATCCTTGGGGAACCGCACGGGTTTCTGCCCCTGAATTGTCCCTGTTTGTTTGCTCCCCATGAAACAGCACTGGGATGTTTGGTTGTTTGGATTATGGGCCTATTTTTAAGTAACCTATTTTTTCCACTTTGGAAAAAGCATTAACTCGTGTCAGGGACATCTGTGGAGTCTGACTTTGGGAACCACCAAGTGCTCCTGGGGAGTCTCTCAGCAGCCTGAGCTGTTCCCCCCTTGGTAAATGTGGGCATATTTTTCTTTATGTGTGTGCACATTGCTGAGCTTTGCCAGAAGAGACGTTTTCAGCACCCACAGAGGCCAATCCAGCCCTTCCTGGGAAGTTTATCCCACCCAGGAGCTCTGCATCCCTCAGTTCCACTGCCCCTTCACCTCCTCCGGGATTTGGGAATCCCTGATCCCAGCAGTGCCCCTGGAAGGGAGGATGTTTGGAGGACACACACACACGTTCTGCAGGAAAAGCCGCTATTTTTGTAGTATTTCTGTTTGTTTTTCCCTCAAGGATGCAGTTTTAAGGTCAGTCCCTCCAGGTTTGGAGCTCTGGTGCCTGAAATTCGGCCCCTCTGGGAGGACACAAACACAATAAACAGGAGAACTTGAGGAATGTTCCTCTCCGAGTTCCAAAGGAACAGCTTGCTGGTTGGAACAGCCTGCCCCTTCCCAGGCAAGGCAGGCTTTGGATTGCAGGGAAGGGAGGAATAATTCAGGATCAAAGCTGCTCAGCAGTGCATTTGCTTAGATCTGTAAGAGTGCCAGGACATAATTAATGTGTGAGTAAGCCAAGGGGAGAGAAAGTTGTTTTTTAACTCGACACAGAAGGATGGGGGATAAAAACTAAATTTTTAGGGGAGAGAACCAATAGTGGAAATACCCCTTTCCAAACAACTGCTGTTGTTAACCCAGTGGGTTTGTTCCTCCTGCTTTGCAGCTGGGAGGCAAAAATTCAAGTCTGGCATCTTGTGCTGGTCAGGGAGGAGGTGTGGATGGACACCTGCAGGCCAGGCAGCCCCTGGAAGCAGCATTCCCTCCATCCTGGGTGTGTGATGGCTCTTCCCACCTGCTGGGGCTGTGGGTGAGCTCTGAGGGTGGGGAGGAAGGGAGGGATCCCATCCCAGGCCGTGCAGGTCCTGGTGGAGCCTTCCAGCTTTCTCCTCTGCTTGGCATTCCCGGGGCTGGATCCGGGACTGGCCTGGCAGTAGCGGGATTGGGCTTGTGGGAAGTGAAAAGAAATAAACCAGGAGTGAGGTGTTCTGGGAGAATGGCTGATGGAAGAGCTGAGCGTTTGGGAAGGGAGGCACTGGCTCCATGTTCCCGGGATTTCGTGGTGTGTCTGCTCTGGAAACTGCAAAATAAGGAGGAGATTTGGTTTTTCCTTTCTTTTGAAACCTGTGGAAAGGATCAGTAAAGGACTTGTCCTGCTTTCAGCTGTGGGGTTTGTGGACCCCAAGGACTCTGCACGGGGGGCTCAGGTGGGTTCATCCCGGGGGCAATCCCAGCACCTTCCCCTGGGATTGGGGCACCAACAGCAGCTGGTGACCCTCCAGAGGGATTTGGGGTGTTGGATCGTGCCAGGCACTGCCAGAGCAGCCCCATCTCTGCTCTGTGGCTCGTGCCCAGGGTCTCAGAGGGTTAAAAAGCCCCCTTGGAACCCTGGGCTGGCTTTGGGTGCGGGAGAGGGGGGAGCTGGGACCCTCTGCCACAGGGCTGGGAAGGGGAGGAGATTCCTGAGCCTCCCTGGGGGATGGCAGATGGAAGTGGCACCCCTGCAGCCTGGGCTGCTCTGGGGAGAGTGTTTCATTAAGCTGTGTCCCGGGGGCCCTCTGGGTAAAGGAGGCACTGGGGAAGTGTGGAAACCACCCTGGAGATGCTGCTGGTTTTGTGGGAATGGTGACAGCAGCACTCCAGGCAGAGGGGCCTCTCGGTGGGGCAGTGCTGGGGGCTGTCCTGGTCCCACCCCAAGTGCTGTCCTGGCCTGGGGTCCTGCTGCTCTCAGAGGTTTCTCCTGGACCCGCCGTTTCCTGCAGATTTGCACTCTGTGTTTTGTAGATAAACAGGTTTTCCTGTCCCTCGTTTCGTTTGCTGTACCATCAACAAAAAAAGGCTGGAAAGGGATATTTGGGGGCACTCAGTGCCCCTCTCCCACTCTGCAGGGTGACCCCTGGGGTTTTCCTCACAGCTTTTGGGGTAAGAAGTGAGAGGTTGGGGGGGGTTGCTGATTACTTTTCCTCCCGTCTCTCTTTTATTTTTCTTCTTGGGAAAGGAGAAGAAAATGTTTCACTCATCAAAGGGTGAGGCTCAGCCCTGGGAGTTTGTCATCTGGGAGCTGTAATGGGAATGTCTGGCACTCCTGTGCCGTCCCTGGGAGATGGATATCTTCAAAGGGCTCCTGGATGGAGCAGTGCTGTCTGTGCCTCACCCTCCCCGCGGGCTGCCCTGGCTGTGATGCCCCTTTGGCAGTGACAATGGCATTGTCTGTGTCCCCTCTGGAGCTCCCGGGGCAGGAGCTCTGGCTGGGATGGAGCTCCGGGCAGGACAGAGCTCCGGGGCTGCTCCAAAGCCTCTTGGCTTTGGAGAGAACTTGTCCAACGGGTTTGTTTTTCATCCCGGGGCTATTTTCAGCCTCCCAGCCTAACGAGGTGAAATGGTTGGGATGCTTTCCCTGGGATGCTTTCCTGCTCCCTGGGACTGTGCTGGGAGGAGGTGTCCCGCTGTCCCCCCACCTCTCCCTTGGCTCTGTGCTGGGTTTGTGCCACTCAGGGCTTTGGAGGAACAATCTGGGCTCTGCACGGGCGCCCTGGGCACAGGGAACCCCAGATCCCAGCGTCGTGGTGGCCCCGGTGCCCTCCCTTGGGAACGTGGGGAGGATCCAGCACCTCGGGCTCTGTGTCCCAGGAAATCCAGGGACCAGCACAGCCCGGCTGTGCCTGGGGGGTTTGGGCTGTGCTGCTCCAAGAGCACCTGGACCAGGGTGGAGGTTGTCAGAGAGGCAGGAAAAGGGGACATTTCACCCCACCTCGTCCTCGTTCCCATTGAAAATGTGTGATTGGTTCGTTCTCGTGATTCCTCTGGGAGAAACTCCAACGATTTTTAAACCAAACCCAACTCCTGCTCCCTGGATCCAGCCCAGAGAGGACCTGTGAGCAAAGGTGGCTTCTCCAGCGTGTGCCAGACACCTGCACTGGGAATGCTGCTCCCGGCTCCTCGGGGTTCCTCTGGTATATTTAACCTCCTGGTGCCGCAGGATGTGGAAGCACCAGCATTCCCATTCCAAAGGCAGGATTAAAGTGCAGGGATCTCATTGCTGGGCAGGAAGTCGCCTGGCAGAGCAGGGCACTGAGGCCCTCCCAAAGGTCAGCGTGGTGGCCCAGCCTGTGGCACATCCATCATTCCCGGGCACGGCTGGGCCAGGACAGGGGGGGGGGTTCATGGACCTGCTCTGGCTTGGGAAGTAAATTTAGCCCCTGGATGTGGATCCGCTCCTGGGCTGGGCCAGAGTCCTCCCACAGCTCCAGAAATGGGTCCAGGTGGAGCAGCAGGGAGTGGGATCCCTGTTAGGATCTGTCCCCACTGGGATCCATCCCTGCTGGGATCTGTCACTGTCCCTGCTGGGATCTGTCCCTGCTGGGATTGGGCACCTCGGCCCTGCCGTGTCTGTGTGGAGCAGGGACGGGATCAGGGATTCAGGGTTTGAACCTCAGGAGCCGAAAAGGGGCATCAGTGAGAGTTCAGCAAATGAACCCATCCCAGCCACAGCACTGGGACCCCGAAATCCCTGCTCCTGGGCTGATCCCATGGCGTGGGATTCTGCCCCCTGAGGTCAGGCCCCACGTGCAGAGCTGCCTCCAGCCCTGGGCTCCAGCAGCAGAAGGACAGGGAGCTGCTGGAGCGAGGCTGGACAATGATACTGGAGGTCTTCTCCAACCTGAAATGACTCTGTGGCTGAATTCCTCTGGAATGACCCCAATCCCTAAGGAAGGTTTGCTGGGCTGTGGCAAACCAGGTTGGAACTACACGTGCACTGCTGGGGTTTCCTGGGTTACCTGGCTGCACCAGGGCACTGCTGTCCCATGGAATGAGGGAATTCCTGTTAGAAGGAGGGAGGGGAAAGGTTTTGCTGTTCAGTGGAGTCTTTGTGTGAGTGTTGGTAGAAATGCACGTGAAGGCTTTGGGGCAGAAGGTGAGAAAGGGCTGGTTTTGGTGGAGGGGATCATGGAATCATTGAGGCTGGAAAAGCCCTGGGAGAGCATCAAGTCCAACCATTCCCTCACTGCTGACATGACCCCAAGTGCCACATCCTGTTAAATCCCTCCAGGGATGTGACTCCATCCCTGCCCAGGGCAGCCTGTGCCACTTGTGAGTGGTTTGGACAAGAATTTTTAAGGAACTGCAGAGAAGTTCCCTGTTCTGCAGCAGAGGAGGGAGGAGAACTCCCAGCTTCTTCTCCCCTTTATGCTGCTGCTGGAAGGAATGCTTCCTCCTGGAGGGGTAGAGTCTGTAGAGTGGGTTTTTTTCCTAATTAATGAGGTGTTAAAGAAGATCCAGAGGAGTGTGGACTGGTATTCCTGCCTCACCTGTGTGTTTGGGTGAGGATTTGGCAGGGATTTCCCTGGTAGCTGGAGTTCTCCCTTTGCAAACACAATCCTTTAACCTGCCCAACACTGAGTCAGCACAGCAGGACAGAGATAACCCAGGATTTTACACACTCACAGGCTTTTCTCAGCCCAACGTGCCCCAGTGTTGCTGCTCAGGTCCTGGTGCTGCTGTTCCTCCAGTGCTGGGAGAGCTGCAGAGAATCACCACAAATAACGGGTGTGAAAACCCCGGTTTGGGTGAAAGCGGAGCTCTGGGAAGCTCCAGCCAGGCTCTCCTGGTTGGGTTGGTGGTGCCTCCAGCCCAGCTGCTGGCTCTGCTGCCTGGCTCTGGGAGGTGAGGGCTTTAGGAGGGGTTTATCTGTGGCCTAATGGTGGCTAAACTTAGCTCGGAGGGGCGGAAATGCTGCAGAGGTGACACTTCTGCTCTGGGGAAGGAAACGCTGCCAGTGCAGCCAGGGCAGGGGCTGGGAGAAACACAGCTTCCTTCTTTTGCCTTTTGGGGTTCTTCTCAGATCAGCTGATGGAGCCTGAGAATATAAAACTGAAAAAAAACGTGAATTTTTTTCCCACTAACTCTTTTTTCCCCCCCCTCTGAGTGAAGTTGCCAAAACGCTTGGCAAGTGGAGCTTCCCAGTTCCAGCCCCAGCCAGGTGAGCTGGGGGTGGGATGAGATGGTTTTATCCGTGTCTGCCTCGAGAAGAGACCAGATGCAGGTTTTTTTAGGGTTTAGCTTTTAAGCTGTCAATGACAACAATATTCTGTCGGTCTCTTCTTTTTTGTGCAGTAATGAGGATACTTTTCATTTTAATTTGCATGCTGAAAGCTGCTATTTTTCTCAAGTTTGGTGGTTTATCTCATGCAGAAAGTCCTGGACCCTCCTACATGTGTTTTGGAATAAGAATTTTTTCAAATGAGGCCGTTTTTTTGTGGTTTGGAAGCACATCACTGAAGGAACCTCAGCTCCACTGGAAGCTGTGCTGGTCTGTGATGAACCTGCACATAACCCAAGGGTCTGTTTTCCACTGCAGGCCATGGGCACTTCTATGATTCCCATGTTGGTCCCAAATCCTTCCAGGCTGCTGTTTGATCCAGTTTGAACTTCCCATCCCATGCTGTGTGTGTTCCACACCCTGGGTGCTTTGCTGAGGGGCTCTGAGGTCCAGAGGCAGCTCCTTGGAGGGGGTTCTGTTCCAAGGGCACTGTTCTGACACAGGATACTCCCAGTACAGCATTCCCAGCCCTGGGGGGGGATGAGGATGCGGGGTTGGGATGAGGATGCAGGGTTGGGATGAGGATGCAGGGTGGGGATGAGGATGCAGGGT
>NW_020897832.1:276302-282485 GCF_003984885.1 Neopelma chrysocephalum | reverse complement strand
ATGCAGGGTTGGGATGAGGATGCAGGGTGGGGATGAGGATGCAGGGTGGGGATGAGGATGCAGGGTGGGGATGAGCAGTGGGGTCCTGCTGCCCTGAGCCCCCCACTGTGGCATTGAGCCCCCAGTGACCCCACACAGGTCCCCCATGTGTGATTTGGGGTCCAGGGCCCTGCCAGGGGTGTGAGAACCACCCCTGTGATCCCAGCCCAGAGACTCTGCCGGAGTTGCTCCCTGTCCTGAGCTCAGGGCTCAGCCTGCACTGGGCTCCTACCTGAGCCCTGGCCCTGCCTGCAGGATTTATGGAGTGCTGGGGAAGGAATTTATTTGTTTGCCCTCGGTGTGCTGCCCCGAGCACTCGCTGTGCCGTGGAAACCCGCCCGGGCCCGGGACAGAGCCGGGCCCTTCCCAATCCAGCCTCTGCCGCTCCCTTCCCGGGCCAGGGGTGATTTATCCTTCCCATTGACACTCTGGGGGGCCTTTTCTTACCCACAGAATCGGGGTGGAAGGGATCAGTTTGTTCAGCTCAAGTAACAGCGGGGTCAGACCCAACCCTCCGTGTGGCTCCGTGCCTGCGGTGCCTTTGGATGGCACATTCCCTCCTTGGGCACTTGGGAATAACCAGGGGATCATGGATCATGGAGCTCTGTGGGCACAGCTGGCTGGGAGGGCGGGAGCTGGGCACTCCAGGGGCTGTGGGGCAGGGTCAGAGAGCACCTGGAACCCACAGCCACGGGGGACACTTTGCCCAGGGGCAGGAAAAGGGGCGGGTGTGTGTGTGGTACAAGGGACAGAGGGCAGGGTGAGATTAGGAATTCTTGGGAAGGAATTCCTGGCTGGGAGGGTGGGGAGGCCCTGGCCCAGGTTGCCCAGAGAAGCTGTGGCTGCCCCTGGATCCCTGGAAGTGCCCAAGGCCAGGTTGGACGGGGCTTGGAGCAACCTGGGCTGGTGGAAGGTGTCCCTGCCCATGGCAGGGGGTGGAACGGGACGAGCTTCGAGGTCCCTTCCAACCTAAACCTTCTGGGATCCCGTGGTTGGGTTGTTGCAACCTGACTCCCAGTGACTGGGATTTGGAAAACTGCCCCTTTCCTGCTGAACTTCCCCCAAACTGTGCTGTGTGCTCAGCACTGCAGGAGCTCTGTGTGATCCCAACCCTGCAGGGGAAGCACCAGCTCAAGCCTGCCTTTAAAATGATGGGGCAAAGGTGAGCTGCTGTTCATTACTGGAAAATCTTCCCTCCTTGACAGGAGGAGAGGGAACGGCCTCCAGCTGTGCCAGGGGAGGCTCAGGTTGGCCAGGAGGAGGAATTTCCTGCTGGAAAGGGTGGTGAGGCCTTGGCAGGGGCTGCCCAGGGAGGTTTGGAGTGCCCAGCCCTGGAGGTGTCCCAGGAAGGCCTGGCCGTGGCACTCAGTGCTCTGGGCTGGGGGACAAGGTGGGGATGGGGCACGGGGGGGATCCAGGGGCTGGGAGGGCTTTTCCAGCCTCGGTGATCCCGGGATTCTCTCGTGATTTTGGCAGCACCTGCTCCTGCACCCCCAGGTTTCATGGCCTAGAGGTGGCACCTCCTGTGAAGTGTCACCTCCTGTGAAGTGTCACCTCCTGCTGCCCCAGCACTGCCAGGACCCCTCTGGGATGAGGAGCCTCAGAGTTTCAGTGCTGCTGAGTCAGCATCTGTTCTGGAAAGTTCCTGTGTCCCTGGTCCCTCCAGAACACTGTCACTGTAGGGGTCCCAGGGGTGACTGTCCTCTCTCTCCTCCCTGAGGAGCTTTTCCATCCCCAGCGTAGCAGAGCAGAGACACCCAGATACCAAGACACCCAGAGTAACCACTGCTCCCAGTGAGTCACTGCAAGACTCTCTCCTTCCATCTCTTTTTTAGCAACAACCTTTTCCAGGGAGGCGGCGGCGTGGAAAGGGAGCTGCACGTGGGGGGTTCCTGTAGGGGGAAGTGCAGGGATAACGGGGTGCCTGGGAAGGGTTTTTGTCCCTGAAGATGATGGTGGCAGGCTGTTGCTGGGGTCGGACGATGAAGGTGTGTTTTCCCACGTGGCATTTTCCAGCTGGCTCTGCCCAGGGATGCCATAGGGATGGGCAGCATCTGGACCTTGTCCTCTTGGAGCTGTGTCCTTCAATGGGATGGAAAGGCTTTGCTGAGGGCCATGAGCTGGCTGCAGCAGGGCCATTCTCCCACGGAATGGGGGTTTGGGAGCAGCAGGTTGTTCCTTCTTGCTGTAGGAACAGCAGAGAGCAGAGCAGGTGCCACGGCCAGGGCTGTTGTCACCCTGTTTCCTGCTCTCCAGGGGTTCTGTGGCAGTGGAAATCATCAGTTCTTGGGGAGCCACATGAGGGATAAATAAGGCTGAAGTTGGGAGAAGCTGTTCTTGTAAGGCAGGGTGGGAATGGGGTTGCTTTGCTGGATTAATTATGAAGCTGCCCCTGGATCCCTGGAAGTGTCCAAGGCCAGGTTGGACGGGGCTTGGAGCAACCTGGGCTGGTGGAAGGTGTCCCTGCCCATGGCAGGGGGTGGCACTGGGTGGGCTTTAAGGTCCCTCCCAACCCAATCCATCCTGATATTCCATGATTTGTCAATAACTACTGAGCGCAAGAAGGGAATTATTTATTCCTCTGCCACCTGGTGAGAGCTGCCAATATTTCTGCTTCTGTTCCTTGAGCTGTTCCTGCCCCTGGTATTTTCCCTGTGTGTATCCCTGATCTCCAGGTGGGGACTGGCATTCCCTGGCTCTGGACAGGAACAGCTCGCCTGGCTCGGGGCTGAGGGGATGGAACAGCAGGAACCTTGTGGGTTTGTCTTTGATTCCTTCTGAGCTTTCTTTGGAGTCTCCAGTTTTTCAGGCAGGGATGACTCACTCGTCCATTATGTGGTTTCCTGACTTTTAGCAATCTCTCCCTCAGTTAAAATCTCCTAATGATGCGTTTGGCATCCCGGGGTGTGGGCTGTGGGCTGGGGCAGTGCTGACTCACGGCTGCCAGGGGGGCTCTGAGTCCTTCCCACCTTCACTGGGAGCCTGGCAAAGGACCTCAGACAGAACCTGGGGCTGCCCCTGGATCCCTGGGAGTGTCCCAGGCCAGGTTGGACGGGGCTTGGAGCAACCTGGGCTGGTGGAAGGTGTCCCTGCCCATGGCAGGGGTGGCACTGGATGGGCTTTGAGGTCTTTCCCAATTGTGGGATTCTGGGAAAACCACCCTAAGGCTGGTTTGGGCAGTGGGATGATCTTCCTGTCTCTTTGCCACGGGGTCATCCTGGATTCCTGCAGTGCAGAGACCACAGGTCCTCGTGCCCAGCCCTGCCCATGCCCCCCAACTGCCCCCAGCACTGGGTGGGTTCTGCACAGCATTCCCAAAACGGGGAATATCAGAGTCCTACAGTGGTTTGGGTTGGAAGGGACCTCAAAGCCCATCCAGTGCCACCCCTGCCATGGGCAGGGACACCTTCCACCAGCCCAGGTTGCTCCAAGCCCCGTCCAACCTGGCCTTGGACACTTCCAGGGATCCAGGGGCAGCCACAGCTTCTCTGGGCAACCTGGGCCAGGGCCTCCCCACCCTCACAGGGAACAATTCCTTCCCAATATCTAATCTCAGTCTCTCCTCTCTCAGTTTAAAGCTGTTCCCATGCCCTGCCACTGTCTGCCCGTGTACAAAGTCATTTTTGGGTGGCCTTGGCCGTGGGCACAGTTTAATTCTGCGGTTTTGTTCCACACCAGGAGCAGGAATGTGTGAGCAGTTCAGATTACCTCGGGTTCTGTTACAAAGTAAGCCAATCTCCAGTTATTTCAGCTCATAGGAGGGTTCCTGCCCATGGGGTGTTTTGGCTCGGCTGCTCCTCCAGGGAAGGCCCTGCCCTGGTATTTTCTCCCTGACCGTGGGCAGTGACAGGGTGGTACCCAAACAACTCCCATTATCTTATTTATTCAGCCCAAGAGAAATATCCCACAGTCCTTGGGCCCCAGGAGAGCAGGCAAAGATCCCCGTGGCCCAAGGAAAGGGTGCCCAGATCTGCTCTGGGGAGGGTGGAGAGCCACAGGGAGGGTGGGATCGTTCCCAGAAACCCTGCTGGAGGTGGGCAGAGTGGGCCAGGTGTGGGTTTGTGGCTGGTGCTTCCCACCCCAATGGGAACAGCCTTGGGTTTGGGGGCTGTGTCTGAATTTGGGGGTGTGTGGGGTTTTTTAATGGGGTGGAAAAAGTGGAGCATTTGAGCAGTGGAATGACAAAGGTTCTGGTGGAGGGGCCTGGGTGGGAGCCAGGGATGGAAGGGGAAGGGGGAGGATGTTTGGAAGAAATGGGCTGGTATTAAATCAGTGAGTGGTTGCACTGAGGGGATGGAAAAGGCTGATTGCACTGCATTAGGGGGGAATTGGTGGTAGTGAATAACTGCTGAGCCTGTGCCAAGGAGAGGAGCCCGTTTGTGGAAGGAATTTTGAGGTTTTAATTGAATGTAAGCTCAGGACTGTACAACAACCTCACTTTGCTGCTTCATTCCTCCCTGTCCCTGCCTTCAGCTGCTGGTGGTGCCAGGAGGCTCCACGGATCACTGAGGGCTTCCTTCTGCATCTGCCTCACCCTGTGTGGCCTTGGCATCCTGATCCTGAGAGACCAGGGCATCTCCAGGGCGGGGGAGGCAGATTTGACCCCAGGAATTCAGCAGGGCCTGTTTCCCTGGGCACTGTCAGCAGGTGGTTTGTGAACATTTTGGGTTGGACCTTCCAGCAGAGACACCCCAGGGTGTAGTTTCTCCCTTTAAAAGCCTCTCAGGGATCAAACAGCCCAATCTCTTCTCGGATTTACATTTTTTCTAGACTGTTTAATCTGAGCTGGGTTCAAGGGGATGGTTTCTTGCATCCTGAGAGCTGCTTCCTCAGAGGGGAAGAAGTCTTGTCTTTGAACTCCTGCTAAAACTTCCGTAGTCACTGAAGGTTGGACGGGGCTTGGAGCAGCCTGGGATGGTGGAAGGTGTCCCTGGGATGGTGGAAGGTGTCCCTGGGCTAGAGGAAGGTGTCCCTGGGCTGGTGGAAGGTGTTCCTGGGACACTGGAAGGTGTCCCTGGGATAGAGGAAGGTGTCCCTGGGACACTGGAAGGTGTCCCTGGGCTAGAGGAAGGTGTCCCTGGGACAGTGGAAGGTGTCCCTGGGACAGTGGAAGGTGTCCCTGGGACAGTGGGAGGTGTCCCTGGGATAGTGGAAAGTGTCCCTGGGGTGGTGGAAGGTGTCCCTGGGATAGAGGAAGGTGTCCCTGGGATAGTGGAGGGTGTCCCTCGGCTAGTGGAAGGTGTCCCTGCCCATGCAGGGGGTGAAATGAGCTGAGCTTTAGGGTCCCTCCCAACCCAAACCATTCTGGGATTGTGTAAAGTGCAAACATGACTGAGTGCAGTGAATTCCTGCTGAACTGCTCCAGACCCTGCTGTCCCAGGGGAAATGGGGACACCAGGGAACATCCCAGGGGTGATGGGGACATGCAAGAGCATGGGAATGATTCAGTGTCTTAAGGGAGATGATCCCTTGAATGCTCTGCTTTGTCTGCTGGGAGGAAACTCCCCTCAGCTGCCTGTGTTACCTCCCAGAACTGCTGGGAAAATCACCTTGGGAGTTTCCAGGCTCTGAGGGAGGTGGAAACATGGATAAGGTCCATATTGATCACAGAATTCCAGACTGGGTTGGGTTGGAAGGGACCTTAAAGCTCATCTCATTCTGTGGGCAGGGACACCTTCCACCAGCCCAGGTTGCTCCAAGCCCCGTCCAACCTGGCCTTGGACACTTCCAGGGATCCAGGGGCAGCCACAGCTTCTCTGGGCAACCTGGGCCAGGGCCTCCCCACCCTCCCAGCCAGGAATTCCTTCCCAATATCCCATCTAACCCTGCCCTCTGGCACTGGGAAGCCAACAGTCACATGTTGCTGCCCTCTGGAGCAAGACTTGGTGCCCAGGGAAGGAACTGGACTGCCAAGGGAACCAGGGAAAGGGGAGCAGGGAAATGGGCACGTGCTAAAATCCCAGTGCTGTTGGATAAATCCCCCTTTCTGTAAAGCCAGGATTTCTCTGTGCATCTCCCAGTGTTAAACCCGGAGGAGCAGGGACAGTTCTCTCTGCAGTGAACAATTCCAGCTGTGCAGTGTCCTGACAGCAGGAATGGCTGGATACCCTGGGAGACAGCGGGAAGGGCTGGATACCCTGGGAG
>NW_020897832.1:265337-276292 GCF_003984885.1 Neopelma chrysocephalum | reverse complement strand
GGCTGGATACCCTGGGAGACAGCGGGAAGGGCTGGATACCCTGGGAGACAGCGGGAAGGGCTGGATACCCTCGGAGCTCTGTCAGGCTCTGCTGGTTGGGAATTAGAGCTGGAAACCCCAGATTGTTCCCAGGCCCTTTTTGCTTCACTGTGCTGCTGCTCTGCAACCTCCTTGCAGGATATCAGGATTCCCTTTCATTTTCCTTGCCCCTCTGGAGGGATGGAAATCTCTGAGTACATCCCTTACAAACCAGTTTAGTGCCTCCGTTGGAATTCCTGGAGTTGTCTGTGATTAAAGCCCAGATTTGGGGGGGGAGGAGCCCTGAGAGTTCAGCTGAGCCCTTGTTTACACGGGTGAAATATGTAAACACTTCTTTTTCCCCAAATATAGGGCTTTTTTCCTTGGCTGCCGGCCCGGTGTTTATAAAAGCCAGTTCTGGAAATGACAATCCCAGTAATTAAGCTGCTGTTTGCTGCTGTCCCGGGGCTGCTCCTGCTGCAGGGCCTGGTGCTACCGGGGCCATGGACCAGCTCTGGGGGTCAGCAGAGATAAGGAGATGAAGGGAACCCGAAATTAAACAAACCCAGTTCTCGTTAGAATCTCCCACGAGAAAGGCAAGACATGGAGTGAAATAGTTTGATGTTCCAGGGGACCTCTGGAGATGGTCCCCTGCTCACAGAACCTCCCAGAGCTGCTTGTCCAGGGCTGAGTTTGACTGTCCCCAGGGCTGGAGCCTCCACAGCCTCTCTGGGCAAAGAAAAAAGAGACTTTGGGTTGGGTTTGCTTTACGAACAGATTACAAACTGCTTTCCGTGGTGGCTTCAAGTTGCAGCAGGGGAGGTTTAGGGTGGATATTGGGGGAAGTCTTTTGTGGGAAGGGCTGTCCAGCCCTGGCACAGCTGCCCAGGGCAGGGTGGGAGTCACATCCCTGGGGGCACTGAGAAGCCACGTGGATGTGGCACTTGGGGTCAGTGGTGGCCCTAGCAGTGCTGGGGGATGTCTGGGGGCTTTTCCAGCCTCAGTGATTCTGGGATTCTGTGAAATCCCAGCTCTCTCTCTCCTGTAGCACTCAGGCCTCCCTGTGTGCTGGTGGTCTGGGGTGGGTGTGAGTGGGGAACAGTGGAGGAGGAGGAGGGTGCCAGGGTGGGAGCAGGGTGCAGAGCTGGCCCCTGTTGATGTGCCCACGTTAGTTTGCCATCAAGGACACCCCCAGGGAGGGACAAGGGGCTCTTTGTTCTGCCTGTGGAGAGTGATAGTGGGGAGATAAAACCCAGCCCGGAGGCACCAAACAGCAGGATGGGGACAAAAGCCTGCCCTGGCTCAGAGAGGGGTGGGAGGGCAGGCAGTGCTCTCAGCTCCTAAAGGTTCCAGCAGCCACAGACCAGGCAAGTGTCTGTGTGGCAAAAATCAGGGCTGGGCCTTCTGGGAGAAGAAGATTTGCTTAAAGCCAACTTCAGACTCATTTTGAGGCTTTTGCTTGCTGAAGGTGCCATAGGGTGTGTCAGAATGACCTGGTGTTGGTGTTCAGGGGAGGTTGGACGGGGCTTGGAGCAGCCTGGGATAGTGGAAAGTCCCTGCCATGGCAGGTGGGACTGGAGGAGATTTGAGGTCCCTTCCTGCTCAAACCACTGGATGATTTTGTGGTGTGATCTTTAGGGTTGATCTTCCATCAGTCTGAGGAGGGGGCTGGTCATGGTTCTTCATTTGGGGTATTTCTGTGGCTGCAGCCCAGAGCAAAAACAGGGAGGGGAATGGGATAACAGGGAAGGGAATGGGATAACAGGGAAGGGAATGGGATAAGAGGGAAGAGAATGGGATAATGGAGGGGAATGGGATAACAGGGAGGGGAATGGGATAAGAGGGAAGAGAATGGGATAACAGGGAGGGGAATGGGATAACAGGGAGGGGAATGGGATAAGAGGGAAGGGAATGGGATAAGAGGGAAGGGAATGGGATAACAGGGAAGGGAATGGGATAACAGGGAGGGGAATGGCCCATCCTCCCTGCTGAAACCTCAGGACCATTCTGTTATCAGTGCAGGATCTCCTGCTGATTAAATCACCCTGCCCCATATTCAGGCTCTTTGTTACCCTGATGAAAACACCAAATTCCTCCCTGTTTTTGGTTTGATCACCTTTGATGGTGTACTTTGTTATCAGCCCCTGGCAGCCATTGTTTTATTGCTCTTTCTGCTGCTTTCAGTCAATCTTCACTCCTGGCATTTGTGCTCCAAGTACCTAGGGATTGCTCTTGTGGTGGCCAGAAATCTGAGAGAGATCCCCCTCAATCTTCTCTGCCCCCTCAGATCCTGTTCCCCCAATGCTGGATGAACCTCCGTGGTTCAGGAGTTGTGTGGTCAGGAGAGTGTTAATCTGCACAAACCCTCTTGGTTTCCCAGTGCCACAACCTTGCCTTCCCCAATCTGAACTTTGCCACGTTCTGCACTGCAACAACAAGCACAGGCCCGGAACAAGATAATCTTGTCATGTTTTGGGAGGTATCTTTTAGCCTGGCTTCGTTTTTCCTCCTGGAGTCCTGTCCAAGGGCAGCAGGAGCACAATGCCCGTCCTGTGTTGCTGCCCCTGGGACCAAGGGGAGGAACTGGTGCAGAAGGGCCCAGCCCAAAGCTCTGAGCTTGTTCTGCACTGACTGTGGGGAGAACCTGGAGGGTGGGAGAGGAAACCCAGCTCTGTTCAGGTCAATCCCAGGGCACCCAAGTGTTTCCCAGGTCCAGTTCAGGGTGCTCCAACCCAGCCTTGGACACTTCCAGGGATCCAGGGGCAGCCACAGCTTCCCTGGGCAACCTGGGCCAGGGCCTCCCCACCCTCCCAGCCAGGAATTCCTTCCCAATATCCCATCTATCCCTGCCATCTGGCAGTGGGAAGCCATTCCCTGTGTCCTGTCCCTCCGTCCCTTGTCCCCAGTCCCTCTCCAGCTCTCCTGGAGCCCCTTCAGGCCCTGCAAGGGGCTCTCAGGTCTCCCTGGATCCTTCTCTTCTCCAGGTGAACCCCCCCAGCTGTCCCAGCCTGGCTCCAGAGCAGAGGGGCTCCAGCCCTGGCAGCATCCCCGTGGTCTCTTCCCTCCAGTGCAGGTCACAGGTTTTCTCCCAGCAGTGCCATAGAAGGGCTGCATCAGCCACCTTTGGTGCTGACACGGGCTCGGGAGAACAGCAAAATTTAGACTGTTAGCCTTGAGAAGTAGAAAAACATGTGCAAGGCAGCCAGAAGAGCCCGTTCCATAATCAGGAAGGAGGGAACTGTTTTAATTGATGTGTTTTATAAACACACAACTCTTCCTCCCGGAGCGTCCCGGCCGGAGCCGGAGCCAACACTAACAACCTTCGAGTGAGAAATGGAGCTGGGGAGGCTCTTCCCCTGCAGGCAGGAGCCAGGCCCTGCCGGGAGAGCTGCCCCGGGAATGCCGCAGGGATTGGCGTGGAGGGGAACAGCCTCGCCCTGCCCTGTGCTGGCAGGGGGTTTGTAGGGCCGTGGTGGCTGCACAGGGCCCACTGTGGGTGCCAGCAGTGCCAGCTTCCCCCATGGGTGCCAGGAGTGCCAGTCCCTGTTGTGAGTGCCAGCTCCCAGCCCCCAGGGTGGTGGGTTTGCTGGGCCAGGGTTGGTACCTGGCTGGTCTGTGGAGGGTTTGCTGTGCCAGGACCAGTGCCTGGCTGGTTTGTGGTGGGTTTGCTGGCCCAGGGCTGGTCTCTGGTGGGTTTGCTGGCCCAGGGTCGGTGCCTGGCTGGTTTGTGGTGGGTTTGCAGCTCCCAGGGCTGGTCTGTGGTGGGTTTGCTGTGCCAGGGCTGGTCTATGGTGGGTTTGCTGGCCCAGGGCTGGTCTGTGGTAGTTTGCTGGCCCAGGGCTGGTCTGTGGTGGGTTTGCTGGCCCAGGGCTGGTCTGTGGTGGGTTTGCTGTGCCATGCCCAGTGCCCGGCCTGTGCCCAGCCCTGACTGGCACAGACTGTGTCCCCCCAGAGTTCTGCCGCATCGACCAGCCCCTGTGCCACGACGAGGACGAGCAGCTGAGCTTCGAGGCCGTCAGGAACATCCACAAGCAGATGGACGACGACGCCAACGGCAACGTGGACGTGGAGGAGAGCGACGAGGTGAGTGCCCAGTGCCCAGTGCTCAGTGGTCAGTGCCCAGTGCCCAGTGCTCAGTGCCCAGTGGTCAGTGCCCAGTGCTCAGTGCCCAGTGCTGGCTCGGGGGGTTGGAGCCTCTCTCCTCCCTGCCCAGGGGTCCCTGCCAGCCCCAGCTGATCCAGGCAGTGTCTCACCACCATCAGTGAGGTGTCTGGGGCTGCCTCTCCCTGCTGGCACTTTCCAACCATTGTGTCATTGCCCAGAGAAGCTGTGGCTGCCCCTGGATCCCTGGAAGTGTCCAAGGCCAGGTTGGACGGGGCTTGGAGCAACCTGGGCTGGTGGAAGGTGTCCCTGCCCATCAACTTTGAGGTCCCTCCCAACCCAGAGCATTCCATGATTCCATGGTGACTGTGTTCTTCCACCACCCAGCTCCAGCAGTTCCAGCCCATGTGCCCATTGCTGAAAAAGAAGCAGCTTTTTGTTGTTTACCAAGAACTTCCTTGCAGGGAAATGAAGTTGTTCTTTGTTTACATGAGCACCCAGTAGAGAGGAGCCTGCTGGAAAAGGGGAGGTGTTTGTTTGTGGTGGTGCTTCAGTTGCTGTGGGGGCTCATTCACAGGGCTCTGTTGGAGGCGAGGAATTCTGTCTTCCAAGGAAAACTGGCATCTAAACAGGAAAGTGTTGGAAGCAGAAAGAAAGCACGTGGGGGAAGGGATCTGCTGCCACTCACAGGCAGTTCTGCACTCCCAGGTCACAGAATCCCACAGAGGTTTGGGTGGAAGGGACCTCAAAGCCCATCCAGTGCCACCCCCTGCCATGGACAGGGACACCTTCCACCAGCCCAGGTTGCTCCAAGCCCCGTCCAACCTGGCCTTGGACACTTCCAGGGATCCAGGGGCAGCCACAGCTTCTCTGGGCAACCTGGGCCAGGGCTTCCCCACCCACCCAGCCAGGAATTCCTTCCCAATATCCCATCTAACCCTGCCCTCTGGCAGTGGGAAGCCATTCCCTGTGTCCTGTCCCTCCATCCCTTGTCCCCAGTCCCTCTCCAGCTCTCCTGGAGCCCCCTTAGGCCCTGCAAGGGGCTTCCTCACATAAAGAATTTACCCTCATGGAGGTTAAATCTCCCTCCAAACTCACAGCTCAGTTTGTTGGGCCAATCCATCCATCCCCAGGGCCCCTGGGAGGGAGCAGTGACATCCCCCAGGGACACAGCCCTGACATCCCCCAGGGACACAGCCCTGGTGTGGCAGGAGCTGGTGGGGCTGGAGGGCTGTTCCCTCTCCCTCAATCCCACTGAACAGAGCAATTAAAGCAGATGAGGAGCTCCCAGTTGCAGTTCCAGTGTCAGTTCCTCCATGGGGTGTTTTCCCTGGGGGCAGTTCCTGCTCTGCTGGAGCTGCAGTTTGGCCTCTCCCACTGACTCCTGGGGCAGCTTCGGAGTTCACTCTGTGTGTTCTGCTCCCCTGCCACTAAATTAGCAATAAGTGTTCTTAGGGTTGGGCACAGCTGGCACTTTCATGACCCAGGGCAGTGCTGGAGTCACATCCAGCCTCAGTGATTCCATGTCCCTGTGATTCCATGTCCCTGTGATTCCACGCTGCTTTAAAGTTGCTGCTTCACCTCTGCTAAGCTTGGAACTTTGATAAAAGTTGCATTAAATTCCCCTGTCAGTGGGCTCTGCAGGCACTCAATGAGGTATTTCAGGAGTTCTCCCTGTCAAGGTTATCCCTCTCCCCCCACATGGACCCTGCAGTCAGGTTTAGCTCCGTGTCTGTGCAGCAGGACAGCTGGCAGGGGATTATTGGGAAGAATGCAGGAGGCTCAAATTGAAACCTTTTATGGGGTTCATGCAATCCCAAGATGGTTTGGGTTGAAAGGGACCTTCAAACCCATCCAGTGCCACCCCCTGCCATGGGCAGGGACACCTTCCACCAGCCCAGGTTGCCCCAAGCCCCGTCCAGCCTGGCCTTGGACACTTCCAGGGATCCAGGGGCATTTCCCTGGTTGGTTGAGAACTTCATATTTTCATTTATTAATTTGGCCCCTTCTCTTTGGGGTTTAGTTATGGGAACGTTTTGTTTGCATTGAAAGCCCTGACTGGGCAGAAGTGGAGACACAGACAACTGTGGTTTTAAAATATCCAAATTATAGGTGGAATTCTGTCCCACAGCTTTCACACTGTCCATAAATCACCATCACCGCCTTCCTTTCGGGAAGTGAATTTTCAATGAAGCTTCAGATGACGTCACTGACCTCAATTATAAATGAAAGAACTTTCCCTCTCGGGGAAATCTTCTAAACAGGGATCTGTTTCTGCCCCCCTGCTCACTCCAGAGGCAGCTCCAGCTCTTTGGGATGCGGGTTCCCGCTGGCTCTGGGATGTTCTGCCCTGGCTCCTCTCAGCCCCTGATGCAGAGCCCGGGTTCCCTGGACAGCAGGAGGTTTTGGAGGCAGGAGTTTTCTGTATTTTGATGGGATTGATGGCTCAGGACAGCTGTTGGAACCGGGAGCACAGGGAGCTGTGCACAGGGAGCTGTGCCCGCACACGGCCCTTGGCACCGGCACCGCCGGGAGCTGGTGCTGGGGAGGGAGGATGGGCACGGATCCAGGGACGTGGGAGGGATGGGAAGGGTTGAAAAATCATCTCGGTAGTTGCAGTTTCTGCAGACAGAAAAACACAGGAGGCAGAGCTCGAGGAGAGTTTGGGCAGCGCTCTCAGGGACGGGGTGGGGTTGTTGGGGTGTCCTGGGCAGGGCCAGGGGCTGGGCTGGATGAGCCTTGGGGGTCCTTCCCAACTCAAAATATTCTGTGATTCTGTGAAAAAAACCCTCCAGAAAATCCCATTTCATGGATCCACTCATTTGTGAGTGTGCCTTCAGCCAACATGTTTGTCCCCAGTCCCTCTCCAGCTCTCCTGGAGCCCCTTCAGGCCCTGCAAGGGGCTCTCAGCTCTCCCTGGAGCCTTCTCTTCTCCAGGGGAACCCCCCCAGCTCTCCCAGCCTGGCTCCAGAGCAGAGGGGCTCCAGCCCTGGAGCATCTCCATGGCCTCCTCTGGACTCTCTCCAGCAGCTCCACATCCTCCTGATGTTGGGAACCCCAGAGCACCATCAGCAGCATTCCCAAGCCCAGCCTTCCCGCTGGGATCTGGGCTCATCCAAGCTGTGTTCCGTAGCTGTGGGTCTGTTCCCGTTGCCTTTGGCTGCTCTGCCCGTGGTTTGTCGTTCCCTGTGCTTGGTGGGAGACTCGGGCTTGGCTCAGTTTCCTTCTGTTCTTGCTGATTTGCAGCCTGGCCAAGGCTGGGGGTGGTTTCCAGAGGATCTCTGGAGATGGTCCATGTGGGAGCTTGGATAGGTCCAGTCCCTTCCCGGGACTCGGAGTTCCTGGGTGTCTCCAGGGCTGGGATCAGTGGGATCTTTGACACTTGAAGTGGTTTGCAGGTAGGTCAGGATTTCATGCAGTGGTTCTCATGCCTGGGGTTTGGAACATCTGGGAGTCTTGGAGCAACCTGGGCTGGTGGAAGGTGTCCCTGCCCATGGCAGGGGGTGGAACTGGGTGGTCTTGAAGGTCCCTCCCAACCCAAACCATTCTGGGTTTCTTTCCCCCAGAAGGCACACGTGGAAAATCTGCTTTAAGGTCTCCTTGGGCTCTGGTGGGAGCAGCCCAGCTCCTCAGGCAGCTCCATCCCCATCCTGCTCCCTCCTTCCCACCCGTTTTCCGGACGTTCCCCCCACCCCCAGCCCCGTCTCCTCCGCCAGTCCCCGGGCGTTTGTTTTGGGGCCGCGCTCCCAAGGGAAGCTGAAGGGATCACTTTTCCTTTCTGTGCTCCCCGAGCTAAATATACCGAGCAGCAGCTGATCCCTGCTCTCCCCAGCAGCTGATCCTGCTCCAGCAGCTGATCCTGCTCCAGCAGCTGATCCTGCCCCGGCGGTGACGGTGACACGGTGACATTGCCACGGTCACGAGGGACCCCAGGGCCAGGGGGCTGCCCTGCAGGAAGGGCCCTTTTCCCAGACATTCCCACTGTCCGTGTTCCTGCCCTGGGCAGCCAAAGGCAGGAGGGCAGAGGGGACCTTGGGCAGCCCCTGCAGGGGATTTGCAGGAGCCTGGAATGTCAAAGCCGCCCCAGAGCTTTTCCCGGAGCTTTTCCCGGAGCTTTTCCCGGCCCTGCCTGATGTTAAAGCTCCAGATCTCAGGGGACTCTCCTGTGGGTGTGATCCCACTGCACACAGAGGGGCCTGGGGGTGAAGGATCCTGCCCTGGGTGACGTGGGAGGGGTGGGAATGGGAAGTTATCCCTTGGTTTGGTCCCACCTGTTGGGCACTGGGATGGGAGTGGTTCTCCTGCTGGGGGTGATTTCACAGACTGGTTTGGGTGGGAATGGACCTTAAAGCCCATCCAGTGCCACCCCCTGCCATGGGCAGGGACACCTTCCACCAGCCCAGGTTGCTCCAAGTTTATTCAACCTGGCCTGGGACACTCCCAGGGATCCAGGGGCAGCCACAGCTGGGCTATATATATATATATTTATACATATTTCTCAGTGGTATTCCCTCCTCCCCTGCCCATGGCATTTGTTCCAGCTTGGATTTGAGAGGTGCAGGTCAAACCCAGTAATAATGGTTTGAATTCTTATTCCAGTGACATAAAGCTGGTTCCATTGTGCCACTTAGGTGGATTTTTGGTGAGAGTATAATTCAAAGAAAAGCCTGGAATCTCAGAAAATGAGGTTATAATTATTTATTATACCTACTCTGTATTAAAATTAATTGAACATATTTACTTACTGAATATTTCCTAGCTGGTCTTCCCAGGAACTGAAATCTCCAAGGGTACTGCAGGGAATGTTCATACCCAGCTTGATTTGTCTGTTTAGGCCAGCAGCTAAAAATATTTAACTAATGATTTTATTAGAGAGAAATACAAGTTTATGTCTATTATTATAATATATTTATATAATAGCTTACATATATAATAATACTTTATATTTATATTTATTCAGATTTATTGGGATTTCCCTTCTTCTTCTTTTTCTTCTTCTTCTTCTTCTCCTTCTTAAGATGTTTTTAATGCTCCTCATGCCTCTACAAGATGTACCAAAGCCTAATTCTGCTGTTTATTCCTCTCCTAGTTCTTGAGGGAGGACTTGAATTACCACGACCCAGCAGTCAAGCACAGCACCTTCCATGGAGAGGACAAGCTCATCAGTGTGGAAGATCTTTGGAAGGCCTGGAAAACATCTGAAGGTAAAAAAAAAAGGCAAACAAGCAAAGAAACCCTTTCCCAACAGGGCCAAAGAGTTTGGATTTTGGATACTCTTGGAAGAGCTTCCAGAAGGAATGTGCTGCTGCTCTTCCTGCCCTGCACCATTGCTCTCCTGGCTTCTTTTTTTTTTGGGGGTGGATTTTCAGGATTTCCTCACTTGCCAACTCTCAATGCTGCACCTGAGCGTGGCCATAAAAGTAGAAATTGTTTTGTTTCTCCACCCTAAAATGTGTGTTAAATAGGGCCAAATGCTGTCCAATTCCAGGCTCTCTGTTAAACCCCCACTTTCAGCTGGAGTTTTAATGGGATAATTACACCCTAAATATTCAGTGGAGCTGCGTGGGAGTTCTCCTGCAGGTTGTGTTCTCCTGCAGGTTGTGTTTTCCTTCGCAGAAATTTTCTGAGCCTGAAAAGCTCCTTCACGTAGTGAAGGGAAAGCAGAATAAAGTGCTGGGAGTGGAAGTGTCCTAAGTCCAGTCTGTGTGGAAATAACTTCAGGCTGTGCCCAAATGGTGTCATTCATCCCTGGGGAGGTGGTGGGAATCCCTGGGGGGATGGAACAGCCCTGTGGATGTGGCACTTGGGGACGTGGGTCAGTGGTGGCCTTGGCAGTGCTGGGGGATGGTTGGACTCTCTGCTCTCCGAGGGCTTTTCCCCCCTCCAGGATCCCGTATCCCAGGAAGATTTATCCCATTACCCAGCTGTTTACAGATGGCTTTGCCTGGAGTGTGTTTTAGTGTGGGCTGGGAAAGGGCAGAAATCATTAAGGGCTGGAGGAGAACATCCCATGATCCTCCCCAGGGCCCTTAATTGCTGAGCTGCTCCTGGCACACACGGCCCTGCCACGGCTTTGCCAGGGCTGCTCTGGCATCACAGTTTCCCAGGGCTGGGCTTAGTTCCTGCCCTTGTTTTCCCATTCATCATCCTGCAGGTCTGGCTGATGAAATAAATACCTAAAGGATGGTTTGATCTCCTGGAATCACAGGAGGTTTGGGTTGGAAGAGACCTTAAAGCCCATCCTGTTCCACCCCCTCCACCAGCCCAGGTTGCTTCAAGCCCCGTCCAGCCTGGCCTGGAACACTTCCAGGGATATATCCAGCCTAATCTTGGAGCTTGAACTTCAGTCCTAAAACTGGAATCAGGGTTGTAGGGAAGGTCTGCTCCTTCCTGGGGGTGTGAGAGGGTGCTGTGAAGGGTCAGGGCAGCTGTGCCCAGGGCAGCTGTGTCCAAGCCCTTGCTTGTCCTCCCTTCCACTGATCCTGTTCCTGGGCACCTGTGGAAGATAGAAAGTTATTTCTGCCCCTTAATGATCCAAAAATATAAAGGCTGTGATGCTCTTACGAGTGTTGTGTCTGACAGATGAGGCCCTGGGTGAGCCTGGCTCTACCAAAGCCACGGAAGTACCAGATCAGCCCATTTTGGCAGGGCAGGGACCTGCTCATCTTGGCAGGTGTGCGTGCTTCCAGCTGGGTTCTCAGGGATTTCTTTCCAAAAGAAACACCTCTGGGGATGGCACCTTCCTCTGGAGCCTTGCTGGCTTTGCTCAGTGCTGGGCTCAGTCTGTCATCTCTCCCAGCTCCCTCAGCTTCCTCATCTCCTTCATCCCTCAGCTT
>NW_020897832.1:231764-265327 GCF_003984885.1 Neopelma chrysocephalum | reverse complement strand
CTGTCCTGTGCCTCCCCTCAGTGTACAACTGGACGGTGGACGAGGTGGTTCAGTGGCTCATCACCTACGTGGAGCTGCCCCAGTACGAGGAGACCTTCCGAAAGCTGCAGCTGAGCGGCCACGCCATGCCCAGGTCAGTGCCCCCCGTGTGCCCGGGAGCCTCTGGGGCGTGTGCCAGGGGCAAAACAGATCCCAGGCAGCTCCTGGCTTCATGTGCAATCCCTTGGCAGGGGCAGGGCAAAGTCTCACTCCTGTTCTGCTCCATTTTTGAGAGAAAAGAGGGGAAATCTGGGTTAGATATTGGGAAGAAATTCTCCCCTGGGAGGGTGGGGAGGCCCTGGCCCAGGTTGCCCAGAGAAGCTGTGGCTGCCCCTGGATCCCTGGAAGTGTCCCAGGCCAGGTTGGACGGGGCTTGGAGCAACCTGGGCTGGTGGAAGGTGTCCCTGCCCATGGCAGGGGGTGGCACTGGGTGGGCTTTGAGGTCTCTTCCAACCCAAATCATTCCGTAATGCCAGGATAAGAGAAACACTGGCTGTGAGTTGGCCTAAACTTGGAACAGGTTTGAAAAACCTCATTGCAGCTTTTTGGGAAAGGTTCTTGTCACTGAAAAAGGGGCTTTTAAACTGACTGGGGAGGAGGGATTAACTGAGAACAAATCCCAGTTAACTGGCAATAAAACAAGGAGGTTTTTGAGGCAGCACATGGTGTGTCCACACTTCTTCCAAGTGAGAAGTGTAGTTTGTGGTGTGTGACACAGGATGGCAAAGGCAGTGGAGATTTGGTGAAAAAAACAACTATTACTGATTGGTAGGACACCAGAAGATGGGAAATCAGTCCCTCAGGCTGTCAGGATGAATGAAATAGGCCTGGCCTTGGTTTTTCCTGCTCTCTCCATTCCCAAAGACGCTGCTGTAAACCCTGTCCTGGAGACACCCTGGGTCAGAGACACCAACACTGAGGGGTTTTTCCTTTGTGCTGGTAGCAGGGAGCTCTCATGTCCTGCTCCCCTGGTCTCTCCTGGTCAGCTGTGAGCCCCAGTGACTGCTGCTCTGCTTTCCCCCGTGCAGGCTGGCGGTGAACAATGCCACCATGATGGGCACCGTGCTCAAGATGACCGACCGCAGCCACCGGCAGAAGCTGCAGCTCAAGGCCCTGGACACGGTGCTCTTCGGGCCCCCTCTCTGTGAGTACCCCACTTCCAGGGCTTGGAAAAGACCCCCCAGCTCATCAGGTTCTGGGGCCGTTGGTCTGTGTCTGCTCAGGTTAAACAGGCCCGGGTGACCCCAACTGCCCCACGCGGCCTCACCCCGGGAAATCCTCCCAGGAGCAGGAGCAGGTTGTCTCTGGATTTATGGGAGCAGCTCGGAGGCATCCTGGGCTGGCATTCCCATCCCTGGGAGCTGCTCCCAGACCTGCCTTCCTGCTGGGATCTCCTGTGGGGTGAAACCTTCCCGTCTGTCCTTCCTGCGGTGCTGGTGGGGGGGGTTTGAGGGGCTGGAGAGCAGCGGCCCTGCCTGTTCCCAGGGGAGCTGCTGCCATTCCCGGGGGTCCTGGGGCTCTGTGGGTGCCTCAGGCTGTGGATGAGCTGCCTCTGGAGCAGCAGGCTGGGTTCAGGGTGGCTGACACGAGGAGCTCCTTTGAAGCTGGTTCCAGGCTGGGTCAGATCCCAAACCCTCTGATGCCTGTCTGGGTGTGCTCGGGGTGCTCCCTTTGCATCCCTTCCCTTTGGCTCTCGGTTCAAGATGCTTTTGTCTCCCTCCCTCCCCGTCATTGCTCTCCCATGGGCTTTGGGTGCTCTGGGGAGGTGGTCAGGGCCCAGCTCTGGGCAGACAAGGGGGATTTTAGGGCAGACCGTGCTGCCTGTGCATGATTTGAGTTCTCCCTACACAGAATTCCTCTTCCCCTCCTACTTGTCGTGTGTCCCCAGTGCAGGAGGTTTGAAATGAGGGTGACAGGGTGCAAATGGGGTGAAATGGCCCAGGAACTCCCTGAGCTGGGGGTTGCTGAGGGCTGGAGTTTGTGCTACTGAAAACACCACTTGGTGCTTCCTCTGTTCTTAAAGTGGCTTTTTAAGCATCAATTACAGAATCCCAGACTGGTTTAGGTGGGAAGGGACCTCAAAGCCCATCCAGTGCCACCCCCTGCCATGGGCAGGGACACCTTCCCCTATCCCAGGTTGCTCCAAGCCCCGTCCAACAGCAGCTCCAGCCCAGGGACTCCCGTGGGGTGGAATTTCCCTGGCAGTTCCTGGTGCCCTGTAAATGAGTGAATGGCTTGTAATGGGTTGAGATTAATGGCTGTTCTCCCTGTTGGAGCTGTTCCGTTCCGCCCTGCGGCTCCTTTGGCTCTGGAATGAGCCTCCTTTGGCTCTGGAATGAGCCTCCTTTGGCTCTGGAATGAGCCTCCCTGGGTCACAGGGATCAAAGTGGGCAGTGACCCGTCCCGGTGTCCCGGTCAGGCTGTTCCCAGCGGGAGGCTGGGACAGACCTGGGAGCCCTGGATCCCTGGAAGTGTTCCAGGCCGGCTTGGAGCAACCTGGGCCGGTGGAAGGTGTCCCTGCCCATGGCAGGGGGTGGCACTGGGTGGGCTTTGAGGTCCCTCCCAACCCAAACCCGTGTGGGATTCCGTGGCTCTGTACCTGTCAGGTGTGTGAGCAGGGGAAATCCACCTGAAATCTGCAGCTGAAGTAGAGATTTAACCCTTTCTAGAAGGTAAAATTTCCTGGTTTCTGGTCACCTAAATGCCTTGGTCTCCAGTGACAGCTAGAGGCTGTTTATCCAGAGCAGTTCCTTCAGGAATGGATTGCAAAACTCCTTCCACCAGTTACTGGCAGCCTCGGGAAGTGCTCGGTGACCTTTGGGGCTGCAGGAGCTCATTGTCCCTGGGGATTGGGATTACAGCACACAGTGTGTCCTGCTGCTGGGGGAAGCCTTTCCCACCCCAGGGTGCAGAGTTCCTTCCCTGGTGTCTCCTGTGGCTCGTGGCAGAGGTTCAGCCAGCAGCAGTTTCCATCCTGGCCAGTTTCCATGTGCATCCACAGGCTCCTGGATTCCGCTGCCAGACTCCAGACATGCCCTTTCCTAAGGCAAACAGGTCTGACCACTCTGGCTCTGTCATTAACCCAAGTGCAGGGAGTGTGGGGCAATTATGATCTGAGCAAGATGAAGTGATTGCTCCTTCTCTGTCTGTCCCTTTGGTGTCCTGTTCCTGTGCTTCAGGAATTCATCCAGCACAAAATAGGACAACTTCAGGTGAAATGTGGAATCCCAGACTGGTTTGGGTTGGGAGGAACCATAAAGCCCATCCAGTGCCACCCCTGCCATGGGCAGGGACACCTTCCACCAGCCCAGGTTGCTCCAAGCCCCGTCCAACCTGGCCTTGGACACTTCCAGGGATGGGAGAGGAGAGGGAAAACAGGAGAAACAGGGGAATAGGAGAGGGGAATTTCAGAAAACAAGCAGTAAAATTCAGAACAACGGATATTTTTGGTGAAAAGTGAAGTTAAATTTTGGTTTTTTCTAACCCTGAAGTGATGGAGACCGAGACATTTGTCTCCTCAAGGCGCCTTGGTGGCAGAGTTTGAGGTTCAGAGACAAACAGGATGTTGTGCACTGGGTTTTCCATCCAGGATGGCATCCATCTATCCATCCATCCATCCATCCAGGGACTGGTCCTGGCCACCTCTCCAAAGGCCAACAAGGTTGCCCAGAGAAATTATGGATCCCCCATCCCTGGAAGTGTCCAAGGCCAGCATGGACAGGACTTGGAACAACTGCTGGAACCAATTCCTTTCCCTGTGCTGCCTTACACGTGGTTTTGACAAGTCCTTTAGCCCAGCTGAATCATTATTTGTTTAAAGCAGGAGGATTTCCTAAGCAAACAGCAGCTGAATTTATCGCCCCGAGGTTCACCATCCATCCCAAATGTTTACAGTTCCCTGGATGGGGTTTGGAGTACCTGCACCTCGGCTGGAAGGCAGCCCTGGCCCTTCCATGGGCTCCCCAGGGTTGGAATGAGGTTATCCCATGGCACCCTTATCCCATGGTTTGTTCACTCCGTGTGCCAGAGGTGCCTGGGCATTCCTATGGAGCTTCAGGGCTGGGATCTCTGGGAGGAGGGACAGCAGTGACCCTACAAAGGCAGGAGCAGGGACTCTGAGCAGCCTGGCTGCTCTTATGGCCGGGGGAAATCAGGACATTGTTCCTTTCCATGGTTCCCTTGGGGTTCACTGGCAAATCAAAGAGTTTTAAGGACTCAAGAAGGGGCTGGGGCTGGATATCAACAGGCAATCCCAGACTGGTTTGGGTTGGGAGGGACCTCAAAGCTCATCCCATTCCAACCCCTGCCATGGGCAGGGACACCTTCCACCAGCCCAGGTTGCTCCAAGCCCCGTCCAACCTGGCCTTGGACACTTCCAGGGATCCAGGGGCAGCCACAGCTTCTCTGGGCAACCTGGGCCAGGGCCTCCCCACCCTCCCAGCCAGGAATTCCTTCCCAATATCCCATCTAACCCTGTCCTCTGGCAGTGGGAAGCCATTCCCTGTGTCCTGTCCAGCTCTCCTGGAGCCCCTTTAGGCCCTGCAAGGGGCTCTCAGGTCTCCCTGGCTCCTTTTCTTCTCCAGGGGAACCCCCCCAGCTCTCCCAGCCTGGCTCCAGAGCAGAGGGGCTCCAGCCCTGGGAGCTTCTCCATTTTACCACCCTCACTGTGCAAGCTTTTCCCTGATATCTGATCCAAATTGTCCCTCCTGCATTTTCAAACCTTCACCCCTTTTTGATCCTTTTACTTTCCTTCAAGCACAAAGCCAGGGCAGAGCTGCAAACCCCACAGGACATTCTGTCTTGCAGTCAGGTGGAACAACCACAGTCTTTAGTAAAACTGTGCCTGTCCTCCCTTCTTTCCCCCAGAAAAAGGGAAGAAAAGAGGGAGAGGAGTCAGTTTTCCGTGGGGCACTTTCCCTTCTCCTGCAGCCTGTGCAGGTGTAACGTGTGCCTGTGCTGGGGGACAGTGCAGGAGCAGAACAGGCTGTGAACAGACTGTGCCAGCCAGGGCTGAGGGACAAATCCAGTGGGATTGAAGTCACAGTGAACTGGACAAGAACAATCTGAGCCTGGGCTGGGAACGGCCCCTCTGGCACAGGGCGGGAGGTGCAGCAGGGAAGGAGCTGAAGTCACAAAAAGTCCTGGTACAACAAGTCCAAAGGCAGCAACTCTGACCTGCAGAGCTGCCTCCAGCCCTGGGATCCAACAGCAGGAGGATGTGGAGCTGCTGGAGGAGTCCAGAGGAGGCCATGGAGATGTTCTGGGGCTGGAGCCCCTCTGCTCTGGGACAGGCTGGGAGAGCTGGGGGGGTTCACCTGGAGAAGAGAAGGATCCAGGGAGAGCTGAGAGCCCCTTGCAGGGCCTAAAGGGGCTCCAGGAGAGCTGGAGAGGGACTGGGGACAAGGGATGGAGGGACAGGACACAGGGAATGGCTTCAAACTAAGAGGGCAGGGATAGATGGGATATTGGGAAGGAATTCCTGGCTGGGAGGGTGGGGAGGCCCTGGCCCAGGTTGCCCAGAGAAGCTGTGGCTGCCCCTGGATCCCTGGAAGTGTCCAAGGCCAGGTTGGACGGGGCTTGGAGCAACCTGGGCTGGTGGAAGGTGTCCCTGCCCATGGCAGGGGGTGGAATGGGATGAGCTTTGAGGTCCCTCCCAACCCAAACCAGTCTGGGATTCCGTGGTGCCACATTTACGTCCCAGCTGAGTTTTCCTTGGTTTCCTCACCCGCTCTCCTCGAGCCAGAGCTGGTGCAGAGGAGGGATGTCCCGAGTGGTGCAGAGGAGGGATCCCAGCGTGGTTGGTGCTGGCACTGGGAGCAGGGGGTGACTCAGGTGGGGTGGGGCTGGCAGGGGCTGAGCCGGTGGGGAAAGGGGAGCGACCCTGGGGGTGGGACACAAAACACCTGAACACGTCACCCCCACGGGCCTCCAGAGGGGGGGGAAGGGAAAGGATTCCAGATCTCAGACCTGCAGCGACTTGCCAGGATGTGCTGCCTGGGGAGAGGATGTTGTGATGATCCATCCGGGATGGGCCGCGGGCCCGGCGCTCGCTGTGTTTATTCCTCCGGGGTTGGATTTCCACGGGAATGGGGTCACAGGGATGGGACTCTCAGGTGATGGGTCACACCTGGTGTCCACCACGAGGGAGGTGGTGCTTGGGTGTCTGCTGGGCACCTGGGGAAAGGTCCTGTCCCTCTCCCCCCGCAGGGAAAGCCCCTCCATCCCCGGCACCACTGTCCCCCCCCCGGGCATCAATCCGAGCCCTGGAATTCCATGGTGTGCTTTACATCCCCTCTTCAGGGAATGTAAATTCCTGTAAAATTCCCCAGCTCTGCCAGTGTGACACACACATTTTAGTGATCAGAGAAGGGTTTGGCTCTGGAGGGACCTTAAAGTCCATTTGATCCAATCTCCTTGCCATGGGCAGGGACACCTTCCACCAGCCCAGGTTGCTCCAAGCCCCGTCCAACCTGGCCTTGGACACTTCCAGGGATCCAGGGGCAGCCACAGCTTCTCTGGGCAACCTGGGCCAGGGCCTCCCCACCCTCCCAGCCAGGAATTCCTTCCCAGTATCTGGAGTGAGTCTCCCCTCGTTGGGTTTAAAACCAGCGAATGCTGAACGTTGAGTCAGAGCTCACGTGGCTGAGCTGCTCTTTGCTTTGTGGCCTTCTCAGCACACACCTGGGTGAGGATTTGACAAATAGTTACAGGAAAAAAAGAGTCTGCTTGTCTCTGTTGAGCTTTGTGTGGCACTTAAGCCCCCACTTATTTCCTCTCCTTCTCTCACGTGCGTCCACACCTTTCTTTTGAGGCAACTGTTGAAAAAGGGAGTTTCCACAGTGAGTTGTGACCCTGTAGAAAGTTTGGCAACTTCACAGTTTGATACTTGTGCTGCCCCAGAAGCTCTGGGATCACAGCTGTGTTCCTTCAGTTTATTCTTTCAAATTATTTCCTTCTTGGCTCTTGCTTATCCTTGTACTCAACATTGCCTGTGCTGCCCTGGGAGAGCACAGCTCTTCAGGGGTTTCCTGTGTGGGGTCCCTGCTCTGTCACCCATTGCCAGGCAAATCAGAGCTGTGAGATTTGGAATTTCAACTTCTTTTCTTTGTGTGTGTGTCCAAACTGAATGACTGGTATGAATCCTCTGGTTTTCCCCTTAGACACCAAAGCAGCTCCTTCCCTTTGTGAGTCCTGGGCCAGAATTCTCTCTAGAGCTGTCCCGAGTGCAGTAGAAGGATTTGGGAGTTAGTCCTTGTGTTCCCTGGGGCTCAGGAGTGTCTCTGGTCTCTTCCAGTGACCCGACACAACCACCTGAAGGATTTCATGCTGGTGGTGTCCATCGTCATCGGGGTGGGCGGCTGCTGGTTCGCCTACATCCAGAACCGCTACTCCAAGGAGCACATGAAGAAGATGATGAAGGACCTGGAGGGTCTCCACAGAGCTGAGCAGTCTCTGCACGACCTTCAGGAGCGGTAGGTTCTGTGTGTCCACCCAGCTGCAGCTCTCAGCTGCCGCTTCTTCCTGCAAGGTCCTTATTCCTTTGGATTTCAGGAAATACTGGTTTTAGCTGTTGTGGTGCCTCATACCAGGGTCAGTCCATTGCTGAGGGACCTGGAGAAGCTGCCAGCAGCCTCCAGAGCTGGGATGAGTGCTGGGCTCCTGCAGGGGTTCACTGCCTAGGCTGTGTTTAAAGGTGTGTGTGCATGCTCAGCTGGCCTGTTCCTCCACAGAGTCAGAGAACCATGGAATGGTTTGGGTTGGGAAGGACCTTAAAACTCATCCAGTCCATGGGCAGGGACACCTTCCACCAGCCCAGGTTGCTCCAAGCCCCGTCCAACCTGGCCTTGGACACTTCCAGGGATCCAGGGGCAGCCACAGCTTCTCTGGGCAACCTGGGCCAGGGCCTCCCCACCCTCCCAGGGAAGGATTCCTTCCCAGTATCCCATCTAATCCTGCCCTCTGGTGGCTCCCCCTTGTCCTGTCCCTCCATCCCTTGTCCCCAGTCCCTCCCCAGCTCTCCTGGAGCCCCTTTAGGCCCTGGAAGGGGCTCTGAGGTCTCCTCAGCTGGAGGCAGCTCTGCAGGGGGGTCTCACCTGGGCAGGGCAGAGGGGCAGAATCCCCCAGCTGCAGGAGGGACCTGCTGGGGCTCCTCTCCTGACCCCGTCACTCCTTGGTTTGAATCATCCTCCCCTTTCTGGGACAGAGAAGAGCCTTCACCCCTGGGGGTGACAAACCTGGGGGGTCTTTTGGCAGCAAGATATTTTAGGGGCAGATTTAGCAAACAGCAGAGAGTGACAGTCTGGGGCTGGAGCTGTTTCCCAGGAGGTCTGAGTGTAGTTTTGGAGGATAAACCTTGATTTGGCTGCCACACAAGGTGATGGTCGTGTTCCCAGTGGAACATGGAGCCCGATCCCAGATACCATCCTGGCCAGTCATGGGGGGGCAATGAGTGACCTGTGCAAGCCCTGGGACCCCAAGGATGTCCAGTTGGAGACCTGGAGACAGCCCAAGTGTTTGGAATGTGTCTCATGTACCCCCAGCCTGATCCTTGCCCGTGTGCTCAGGGCATCCCCAGGGAATTGTCCCACCCGTGAGTGCTGCTGGAAAGGCTCCTCTTCCTCCAGTGGGGTGGCACCAGTTGTGTGTGTGAGGAGAGCAGGCACCCGAGGGCACCCAGGGGATGATGCCATGCTGGGGTGTGACCTGATTTTCAGCCTGGAGACAAAGTGCATTTCCCCTCTGCCAGGAGTTACAGGTTGGAAACACTCCCAAAGAAAGGTTGGTCTGTTTTTCCTGCATCCAGAAGGACCCAGGAACCCCTTGTCCAGGTCCATGTCCTGCAGCAGCAGTGCTGTGTCCAGGCCAGGAGGCCTCAGTGGTGTCACCTCAGAGCTCCCAACGCTGAGGGGCTGCGGGGAATGTGCCCCTGGGAACGACCTTGGGACCTGCTGCTGTAAACAGGGAGCTGTTCCTGGGAAGTTCTCAACTTCCGATGGGAAGAAACACAAAACCACTGGTGCCCGGCTTGGCTGGAGCCTGGAGCCTTAAGCCAGAGCAGCTGGGAGGGCTCGTCCTCCCCCCAGGGCACCGAGCAGGAGCTCAAGGGCTGGGAGAGGTGAACTGGGGACCTGCTGAGGCCCCTTGAGGGGAAACACTTCAAATGCTCCTTCAGTTCCTCGTTCCTTGGCCCCAGCAAGGTTCAGTTGTGGTCCTCAGCCGCTGTGGGAACGTCAAACTCTGGACAGCAGCAGTTCTGCTGGACCTGTGGAGAAGTTGAGCTGAAGTTCTGCTCAGAAGCTTCTTCTGCAGAGCCTGGAGGCCCCTCCTTCCCTGGCTGAGTGAAGCTCAGTGCTGAGCAGAGCTCAGGAAGGCACAGGATGCCTCTCCCTCTCCAGTGCCTGGTGCTGTGATGTGCTGAACAGCTCAGGAATGGTCTTGAGGAGCTGGGAATGTCGATGCAAAACCCTGCTTTTTATTCATCTTCCAAATACCTTTGAGAACATCCCTCAGCAGTGACACTTCCCAGTCCATTAAATGACTCACGATGTCTTGGCACATCCCACTGATGCCTGAACGTGTGGGAAGGGCTGTGTTGAAGGTGTGTGGATTCTATGGAAAAGCAGCACCTGGATTTTGAGCCCCCAAGGGACCCAGAGAAGCTGTGGCTGCCCCTGGATCCCTGGAAGTGTCCAAGGCCAGGTTGGACGGGGCTTGGAGCAACCTGGGCTGGTGGAAGGTGTCCCTGCCCATGGCAGGGGGTGGCACTGGATGGGATTTGAGGTCCCTCCCAACCCAAAGCAGTCTGTGATTCCCTGGCTGAGGGACAGATGACACGGGTGTTGTCATGGGAGCTGCTCTGGGCCACCCAGCCAGGATGGTGACTCCAAGGAATTGTTGTTTAAGGATCTGAGGGACACCCCCAACCTCACCACTCTGTCCCTGGGGGGAGTTCCACTGGCTGGGTTTTACCTGGGAACACCACACAGCTGGGGTAGGTCCAGGAGATTCCTGAAACACCTGGATGACAATTTCCTGGAACAGGGACTCAGGAGCTGCCCTGGAGAGGGGCCCTCTGGGATTTGAGGCTTGTTGCAGAGAGGGTCTGATGGGTGAAATGGTGACTGGGGGCCATAAAACCATCGAGTTTCACATCTCTGGGGCTGCCAGGACCCGTCTGGCTCCCGAGATGGACCAGGCACAGACGAGCACAGTTGGAAAATCAGCCTCTGTTAGTAACAGTTCAGTAGAATCCTAAAAATCACCAGGGGTGGGAGAGACAGACAGGGTCCATGGCAGAACCACCCCGTGTGGCTCCCTGGGGACACCACACAGGCTCTGGGCTGGGCCTGGAGCGGGGACTGATCCTAATCCTAATCCTAATCCAGGGCCATCAGAACAGCCTGGGCAGAGCCTGCCTGACACAGGAGGGACAATTCCTGGGAGAGTCAGTGGTCACTGAGGGCCTGGGCCTCCAGCTGGGGGGGGGGGTAGGTCAGGTTTGGGAAGGGGCTGCCAGGTGAGGAAAAATCAGAACTTCCAGGCAGGATTAAGACGTGCCCGAATTCGAAGGCTTTTGGGAGGGGAACAGGGAGCCAGCCACCCCCTCTGGGTGGCCAGACCTGCTCAGGCAGATTTGCCCCTCCTCTGCTTTGTTGAAGTCTTCACTTTCGGAAAACGCCAAAAACTCAAGTTAATTTGAGGCTTATTAAAGGAAATCTGGACGCGCTTCGGAAAACGAAGAAAACGCGTCCAGAGCATTCAATAAATGAGCAAAGCTGAGCAGCTGACAATTTAATTTCGTCCTTGCCTCTCCAAATGTGTGTTGCCATGAGCACGGGGCAGATGAGGGCAGGGCTGGGCAGAGATGAGGGCAGATGAGGGCAGGGCTGGGCTGTGGGGGCTCCTCTCCCGTGGCCGCAGATCCCAGCCCAAACCCCGTCCCCGTGTGTGTGTCCCAGGCTGCAGAAGGCGCAGGAGGAGCATCGCTCCGTGGAGGTGGAGAAGGTGCACCTGGAGAAGAAGCTGCAGGACGAGATCAGCATGGCCAAGCAGGAGGCCCACAGGCTGCGGGAGCTGCGCGAGGGCACCGAGAACGAGCTCAGCCGGCAGAAGTACGCGGAGCAGGAGCTGGAGCAGGTGAGGGGGCACGGGGGGGATTTCTCCTTCCCTCGGGGAAATCGGGGGAACTGGATGTTCAGGTTGGCACCAACGTGGCATCCCGGCAGCAGGAGAGGTGTTGCCTTGCTCTGGGAATTCTGCCTCCCTTCTCCAAACCATGAGTTCTTTCTCTTTTTGTATCCACGGTTTTAGGAGAGGTTTAGAAGGAGTTTGGTTGTGCTTTCCACACTTTCTTGTGTGTCAGGGAAGTGGATAAAGTTTGGGGTTGGGAAAGCCCTTGGAGACCGTGGAGTCCAACCACCCCCCAGCCCTGTCAAGGCCACCACTGGCCGTGTCCCCAGGTGCCACATGGACGTGGCTGTTACATCCCCACAGGGATGGGGACTCCACCACCTCCCTGGACAGCCCTTTCCATGGAGAAATTTTCCCAGTATCCAACCTAAACCTCCCCAAACCTACAAGAAAGTCCAAACCCACAGTTCCAGGAGCTGTTTCCTGTCTCACCTGAGGGACAATTCCTACCTGACTGTAGGCTACAGATCAGTTAAAAGTGAAGCTGCATGAGACAGGACTGCAGGAGCCAGGCAAGGCCCTTGGCTATTCTGAGGCAGTTGGCACATCCTCCTGCCTGTGCCCAAGCTTTTTTGCTACCATGGGGAAGAAAACGAGGCAAGAATCCAGGGTTTCCACTGGCAAGGGAGGACCAAGTGTCCCGGGAGCCGTGGGGCAGCACAGCCAGGGGTGCCAACAGCAAATTCCCTTCCTGCCTGGAGCAGCAACAGCCCAGAGACCTGCAGGTGACTGTTTCCAGCCTTGCCCTCCTGATCCAACATCCTTCCTCCCTCCTAAGTGGCTGTCCAGCCTCTTCACGAGGTCACTGAGCTCCATTTCAGCACTGGGACGTCCGTCCTGACACGAACAGGAACTGGGTCCCTGTGTTTGGGGCCATCAGACGGGGCTGGGTGGGCTCAGGTGCCCCCAGCCCTCGTTCCCAGCCAGCTCCTGGCTCTGGAGAAGCCCAGGTGCCCCTGCCAGCCCCCCTCATCCCCAGAGCAGGAGCTGACGTGCCTCTGTTGTTCCGCAGTGTCCGTCGGGAGGGCAGCGGGGTGAGTACGGAGTGTCCCCCCTGACCCACCGTGTGATGTAACCCCCCCCCAGCACCACCCAGCTGCCCCAGGGCACACCTGGCATTAACCAGCCACCCCCACTGACCCCACAGCTCCTCCCAGGGCACCTGAGCCCAGGGAATGTCAGCCCTGACCTTCCACTGCCCCAGGTGGTTCCTGTCACTGAGGTGACACATCCCACACACCCTCTGGGCTGTTCCTGGGGTGTCCATCCAGCCCTCTCCTTGCTGGGTCACCCTCCCCCAGACCACGGCCCCAGTGGGGCTGCAGGCCCAGAGGACACTGAGAGAATCACAGAATGGAATCCCAAACTGGTTTGGGTTGGAAGGGACCTCAAAGCCCATCCAGTGCCACCCCTGCCATGGGCAGGGACACCTTCCACCAGCCCAGGTTGCTCCAAGCCCCGTCCAACCTGGCCTTGGACACTTCCAGGGATCCAGGGGCAGCCACAGCTTCTCTGGGCAACCTGGGCCAGGCCCTCCCCACCCTCCCAGCCAGGAATTCCTTCCCAATATCCCATCTCTCCCTGCCCTCTGGCAGTGTGAAGCCATTCCCTGTGTCCTGTCCCTCCATCCCTTGTCCCCAGTCCCTCTCCAGCTCTCCCAGAGCCCCTTTTTAGGCCCTACAAGGGGCTCTCAGCTCTCCCTGGATCCTTCTCCTCTCCAGGGGAACCCCCCCAGCTCTCCCAGCCTGGCTCCAGGGCAGAGGGATTCTCAGTGATCCAAATGGGATCTCAGACATCTTCCCAGGAGAATGGACACACACAAACCAGCTCCTGTTTGCACTGAGTCCTTGTAGAACCAGGGGGGTTTGGGTTGTGGACCCTCATCTCAACCACTGGTCCCTTGCCTGTTGTTCCACACCACTTCCCCTTCCCACCATTCCCTAAAATCATTGTTCCTGTGTTTTGAGCACTCCTGTACCCCAAACACCCAGTGTTTCCTGCCCACTTATTCTCCACATTCCCAAATCCCAGACGCGTGTGGTTGGTGGTCAGAGTTCCCCTGTGGTGGGAGCAGCACCTGGGGAAAAACCAGGAAAAACCCGGGGTCTGCCACTGTGAATTTGGAACTCTGGGACTGGTTTAGGCAGTTTTGTGCTCAACAAGCCCAAATCCCACTCATGTGGGGGGAGCGCTTGACCTCCTGTGTGTGGAGCCTCCCTGAGGGACCTTCCTTCAGGATAAACTCTGGGATTTCAGAGGATCCGCCTGTAACCCGGGGCTTTGGGCTCCTTGGGAATCACAGCCCTGCTGGGCTGGGTGAGACGTGACCGAGTTAAATAACAGCTGAGGGAAGAGATCCAAGTGTGAGCAATCCTCCACAAAATCCTTCTCCCGTCCGCCCACCCTGTGAGGAGCAGGGCTGTGCCCGTGGGCTGGGAGGAGAGGGAGCAGCTCTGGGAGCTGCTTTGGGGGGGTTTGGCAGCCAGGAGAGCTGTTGTGCAGTGTAAAACCAGGTTGTGCAGTGTAAAAAACCAGGTTGTACAGTGTAAAACCAGGCAACCCCCAGAGCCTCGGGGGCTCTGGGGGTAGGGGAGTCCTGGCCATGGATGGGGCTGTTCTGGGATCACATTCCCCATCCTTGCACTGCTCCAGTGTTCACTTCCTGCAGGGCTTGTGTGGGGCTCCAGGTGTGCCAAAGCCTCTCCACACGGTGGGCAGGGGAAGGGAAGAGTTAATCCCTGATGCTCTCCAGCACCGAAGGCTTTTCTGTGACGTTTGGGTGTCCTCAACTGGCTTCTCACCCACTTCCTTCTAATCCTGTACCCTCTCCCTTCTCTGGGATGAGTCAGGGTGTGGGAGCCTGGGCTGGGGGGATGAGAGCCCCCAGGAATGGCTGATCCCAGCCGTGCTGTTCCTTTCCTGACCAGCAGCACATGCTTTGTGTCTAAATATTGCTAAATATTCCACTTGCTCCAGCCTGGAAGTGTCTCCTGAGGAGCTCCCCGTGCTTGGCTGGGAGCTGGGTGAGACAGGGATCCTGTCAGGGATGCTGCCTCCAGGGGAGGATCCGTGGGATTCACACACAGGCAGGGAGCTCTGCAGGGCTGTCTGGAGGCTGCAATAAACACCCTGAGCACCCTCCCCTCCAGCCCAGCTCTCCCTTAACTCCCTCCTGCACTGTGCTGTCGGCTCTGCAGGGTTTCCCTGGGGTTGGTGGCAGAGGAGCTGGCATGGAGGGGTCGAGAGGGAGCACAGCATCGTGCTGGCTGGGAGTTTCTGAGGCAGGAGCTCAGCTGTAGGATGAAAGGAATTGTCTGTGGGTGGTTCTGGTGCTGGGAGCAGAGCCTGGTCTGGGGGTGGCTCCTCTCCCTCCCATCCCCGCGGTCCAGGATGCCACCACTCCTCCTGCCCAGGGCCTCTGCTGCTGCCCTGCCAGGGATGGGGCTGTGTGGAGGCTTCTGCCCTTGCCTTGGTGCCCTGGAAGGGGTGGTTTGGCGGGCAGGGCTGGGCTGAGCTGCGGGAGGGCAGCGTGTCCATCCCGGTGCTCTCCCCCAGGTCCGCATGGCGCTGAAGAACGCGGAGAAGGAGCTGGAGTCCCACTGCAGCTGGGCGGCCCCCGAGGCCCTGCAGAAGTGGCTGCAGCTGACCCACGAGGTGGAGGTGCAGTACTACAACATCAAGAAGCAGAACGCCGAGAGGCAGCTGCTGGTGGCCAAGGAAGGGGTGAGAGTTGCACCGTCCCACGCCAGGGTTGGGGGGTGGGACCTGCACAGTTGGGTTCCTCTGCACCTTCTTTGCTTCATGGAATCACAGAATCCCACAATGGATTGGCTTGGGAGAGACCTTAAAGCCCATCCAGTGCCACCCCCTGCCATGGGCAGGGACACCTTCCACCAGCCCAGGTTGCTCCAAGCCCCGTCCAACCTGGCCTTGGACACTTCCAGGGATCCAGGGGCAGCCACAGCTTCTCTGGGCAACCTGGGCCAGGGCCTCCCCACCCTCCTAGCCAGGAATTCCTTCCCAATATCCCATCTAACCCTGCCCTCCTTCAGGTCAAAGGCAATTTCTTTGCACCTCTTCAGCCTAATCCCTGCTCCAGGGGCTGGACGTGCCCAGGCAGTGAAATCCCAGGGTGAGGTGCCATCCATGGGGATAATCACTGCTGCATTCCCATTCCTGGGCTCTGTGTGCCATCCATGGGGTGAATCACTGCTGCATTCCCATTCCCATTCCTGGGCTCTGTGTGCCAGCCCCATGGGATGGGCTCAGGGAGGCTGTTGTAACATGTCCCTGTCTCCATGGCCATACACAGCCTGCAGGGCTGGCAGGGGGGAATCTGCCTTAATCTTCCTTTACTGGGACCATTCTAGCATTTCAACAGGTTTGCTTGGGCTGTGTCAGTTCTCACATCCACATCCTTGGCCTTCCCCAAGTCCCAAAGTTCCCCCTGGAGCTGGGAATTGAAGAGCTGTGGGTTGAGGCTTTTTTTTTTTTAATATAGTGGCACAAAACCAACCTCAAACCAAAAACCTTCCCCAAGCCAACCCCCCCTGGGCATCGCTGGGGTGTGTTGGGTGGTTGCCCATGGGAAAGATAAGCCAAGGCTTTATGAGGGCCCTTCACTGAGTGAGGTGCCTGGCTCATGGAGTCATGGAATGGTTTGGGTTTGGGAAGCCCTCAGAGGCCTTTAAGTGCACCCACAGCACTGCCATGGCCACCACTGATCCCTGTCCCCAGGTGCCACATCCACAGGACTGGTAAATCCCTCCAGGGATGGGGACTCCACCTCAAAGTTCTCTCTTTCCAGTTCAGTCCCCTCTGATTTTTGGGAAGCTGGGGGAGAAGGGAGCATGAAACCTCCAGCTGGCACTTGCTGCTGGTGAACTGCTCACCCCCGTGCCAGGGAATGACATCCCTCAGTCCCAACAGCATTCCCACTGTTCCCACAAGTGCAGGCGGCTGTTCCTGTCCCAGCCCATCCAGGATGTTCATGTCCTGGAGGACACAGCAGGTCACCTTCGTCCTGTGACCCTCCTCTGTTGATGTTGCAGGCTGAGAAGATCAAGAAGAAGCGGAACACGCTGTTTGGGACGTTCCACGTGGCTCACAGCTCCTCCCTGGACGACGTGGATCACAAGATCTTGACTGCAAAGTGAGTGTGTGCTGACCCCTCCCTCGGCCCTGCCTCCCTCCTCCAGCCCTCCCGGGCCAGGGGCACCTGGGCAGGGGCTTTGGGCTCATTTGGCTGGATTTCTCCTCACTTTGGTGGCCTGGGGTTGGACTTGCTCCTTGTCTTCAGTGACCTTGTAATTCTACCTGTGAGAAACGAGGGATCACAGTTATGTGGAGCAATTAAAAGTCCTGTCAAAATGAAGTTTTGGGAGGCTGCAGGATGTTTGATCATGGAATCATGGAACGGGTTGGGCTGGGGGGGATTTTAGGGATCATCTTGTTCCACCCCCTGCCATGGGCAGGGACACCTCCCACCAGCCCAGGTTGCTCCAAGCCCCTTCCAACCTGGCCTTGGACACTTCCAGGGATCCAGGGGCAGCCACAGCTTCTCTGGGCAACCTGTACTGTGCCAACCTCCCAGGGAAGAATTCCTTCCCAATATCCCATCTATCCTTGCCCTCTGGCAGTGGGAAGCCACCCCCCCTTGTCATTACCCCTGGATATTTCAGTCGTCGCTGAGTTTTTTAATCCCCTCACTCCTGGAAGTGGAACGAAAAGCATCTCAAGTTTTGGGTACAAAGCTGGACTGGGTGGTTTTAGGGGTGTCTCCCCTCACTCCCTACCCTTCCCTGCATTCCCTGGCTCCCCTCTCTGTGGTCTGGGGTGTCCCTCACTGTCCCTGTGCCCCCCCAGGCAGGCGCTGAGCGAGGTGACGGCGGCGCTGCGGGAGCGGCTGCACCGCTGGCAGCAGATCGAGCTGCTCTGCGGCTTCCAGATCGTCAACAACCCGGGGCTGCACAGCCTGGCCTCGGCCCTCAACATCGACCCCGGCTGGGTGGGCACCCCCCGGCCCAACCCCTCCCACTTCATCATGACCGACGACGTGGACGACCTGGACGAGGAGATCGTGTCCCCCATGTCCATCCAATGTACGTGGGATGGGGCTGGGGGGGGCCCTCGGGGCTGGGGCTGGGGCTGGGGGGTCCCTGGGAGCTGGGGCTGTGCCTCAGTGGTCCCTGGGAGCTGGGGGGCTGTGTCTGCTGGGGGCACAGTTCACCCCTGGATCCGTAGTTCACACCCCTGAGGAGTTATTAGTTGATTCCAGCCGGGTTTTAAACGCCCAAAGTTGGTTGTTCAGGGTCAGGAAGGTCCATTCAGGCCAGACCCCCAGGTTTTTTGGAGCCTCTTAGTTCCATCAGAACTGGTGATTTATAGATTATTGAACTGGTAATGTGGAGATTGTTAGTCATTGTTCCATCCTCTCTGTGCTGTTTTGGTCAACTCACTGAATTTAAGCATTTACCAGAAAAACCCCACCCAAAGGCTCAGGCTGACAGGGCAGTGGGACAGGAAAAGGGATTGTCCCCATGTCCCCTTGGCCTGAGCATTTTTGGGGATTTAGAGGACTCAGGGCCACCCTCTCCTCAGGCACAGCTGGACCTGCATCCCACAGCATCCTGCCACCCCAGGGACCTGCTACACGTTTCCTGGAGCAGAGGCTGAACCCCCAGTTCCCACTTCTTGTGGGACATCCTGTCCCTCTTTGTCACTTCCACAGGATCATGGAATCACAGAAGGTCTGGGTTGGGAGGGACCTTAAAGCCCACCCAGCCCCAGCCATGGGCAGGGACACCTTCCCATCCAACCTGGCCTTGGACACTTCCAGGGATCCAGGGGCAGCCACAGCTTCTCTGGGCAACCCTGGAGGATTTAATCCAAGCCAGGGCTGTTTAGGGGAGCAGAAGGTGGAGGGAGGAGCAGAAGAGTCTCATGGTTGGCACCATGTCTACCATGGCCACGTGCCCCTCGTGCCTGGGGCTCTGGGTGGGTGCTGGGAAGGTCTGGAGCAGGTCTGGGGGCAGGTGCTGAGGTGGGACCTGGGGCAGTGGGGGGGAAGGCAGAGCACAGGGGGTTTGGGTAGGGCAGGAGGATTGGGATAGGGCAGGAGGATCTGGATGAGGGCAGGAGGACCAGGGGTACCTGTGTGTCCCTGGGGCTCAGCAGCTGTGGGGTTGGAGCTGGTGGTGTGTGGGATGAGGTGTCCTGGGGGCTGTTGAAGCCTCAGGGAATAGTGAGCTCCTGGTGTGTGGTGTCCCCAGTCCCCGTGGGAATCCGAGCTGCCAGAGCCCTGGCACAGCCCCGAGCCGGGCACTGATGGCAGGGATGTTTGGGAACAGTCCCAAGGGACACCTGAGCAGCTCCTGAGGGCGTGAGCTGGGCTGAGCTGAGCCTCCAGCCCCCATTCCAGCCTCAGCTCCCCCGTGCTCAGGACTCCTCAAGACTTTTCCAGGGAGCACTTCCAGTCCCACCATCCCAGAGCTGGGCAGTGACCCTGCCCTCCTCCCTTCCCACCCCTCTGCCCGTCCCCCTGCCCACTGTCCTGCCCCCCTCCCTGCAGGCGATGCCGAGCACTGGGCACCCCAATTCCCGAGGGAGGGAGCCCGTCCCTGGAGGATTTTCCTTTCTCTGTGCCCCAGCCCTGCTTCAGGAGAGCAGTGCCGAGTTCCCCCTGCCCAGATGTGTTGCTGACCCCCAGTAAATCCCATGTCTCTCTCTCCTGTTCCCCCCTGGCTGCCCCCCCAGACGCAGCCTGGCTTTTCGGGCGCCGCTTCAGCGACCGCTCCTCGCTGTCCTCGGAGGATCAGTCCCTCTGGAAATACCCTGGTTTGGTTCTCTTCAGTTTTATTGTCATTATTTTTTCATCTGCCCTCTGGCCTTTTTCTGGACTAAAACCCATCCACCGATTTTCCACCTTTCTGGCACGGGGCACTAATGGATTGACCTCTCCTCCTGTACTAACCCCGGGAGGAGCCTGCTGGGATGAAGGGGAATCCCAGCTGCAGCTCTCACTGTGTCCTGGGTGCAGTTAGGGGTTCTGGAGGGTTGGATTCACTGGGTTCTGCCCCTGAAGTGGAGATGCAGGATCCAGGTGAGGCCAGGAGGAGGTGGCAACGCTCCCTTTCCCATCCCACCTCCTTCCCGGCCGCTGGCAGGGCTCCCCCATCCCTCTGTTCCCTTGGAATCCTTCCATGGACTGAGCATTCCCACCTCTTAGGGCAACCCAGTGCCCTGATGCCATGGGGATGGCACACAGCCTCCTGGGTTGGGCTGGAAGCCTTTCCCTCAGGATGGAGCCAGGAGGGTGTGCACCAGGGCCGTGCCATTGGGGGTTTTCCTTGGAATGCTGGGCAGGTTATTTGGGGAATGTTGGCAAAATGTGTGTCTGGAGGGAAATGGTGGTTTTGGGAAGCGAGGTCCCAGCCTGTGCTCAGGAGCTCATCCCAGGATAAGGGATGGAAAGGAAGGGTGCAGAGGGGGAAGGTGTCGAGTCAGTAAATGAGGAGTGGAACACCAGGAAAAAAAAATAGGGAATCCTCGAGAAAAAAAAATGTGGCCCAAGGGAAAGAGGAATCTGCAGGAGAAACCCGTCACCCCAGTCAGTTCCTCTGCAGTGGGATCCCTGGGGGCCCCCACAGTGAGGTTCCCAAACTGGAATTGCAGCTCTGGAATGTCTTGGAGCAGCAAGTGGATGGTGTAAAACTGTGCAGGGACAGGGTGGTGGATGGAGTGTGGGATCCAAGGAGCAGCAAACCTGAGCAGTGGGAGAGACTGGGATTCACCCTGGGCATGTGGAAACAGCCAAGTTACCAGAATTATTCCTTCTTATTCCTTCTTCCACTTGAAATATATCCCTGTGGATCCTTCAGAAGGAGTTGCTCTGTCAGAAGAGCCCCGTGTGTCCCAGTTGGGAGTTTTCAGAGCAGGGATTGCTGGTTCTTCATTCCCAAAGGAGCTCTCCTTCTCTTCCTCCATTTCTGAGCTTTCCTGTCTCTGTACCTTTTTAACCCATTTGTACATTTATTTCTTATGCACATAAGAAATCCTGGACCATCCTGAACACCTTATCTCCTGCAAAAGGAGGAACATCTTGTCTGGGTGGCAGCCAGGGGCTGGGACACAGCCAGCCTGCTTGGCTCGGGGTGGGGGTGCAGGCCTGGGAGCCCCAGTTTTCCATGGAATGCTCAGCCCTATGGAGGGGATGGTGCCCACGGCTCCAGGCAGGGGAAGGGGCCTCCCTTGGCTCTGGGTCCAGGGGCTCAGGGAGTGCAGGGGCTGAGGAACTGTGCTCAGGGAACAGGCTGGGAGCTGGTGAGGCCACTCTGGGCCCAGAGCCACCATTGAGGGGTGGAGGAATGAGGCAGGAGTTCCAGAAGGTTTGGGTTGGGAGGACCTCAAAGCCCATCCAGTGCCACCCCTGCCATGGGCAGGGACACCTTCCACCAGCCCAGGTTGCTCCAAGCCCTGTTCAACCTGGCCTTGGACACTTCCAGGGATCCAGGGGCAGCCACAGCTTCTCTGGGCAACCTGGGCCAGGGCCTCCCCACCCTCCCAGGCATCAATTCCTTCCCAACTCTTCTATGATTCCATGATTTCAGTGCTTTACTCTGGCACTCCACGGGCACGATGATGCTGTAACTGGGAGCAGAGCTGAGCTCTGGGAGTGACAGCTTTGGGTGCCAGCACTGACCTGCTCTGCTCACCTGAGGCTCCTGTTTTGGGCTGTGTGGGTCCCACCTGAGCCCCGTGGTGTCCACCAGGGTGGGATGGCTCATGCCCTGGAGGTGCCCCGGGTGGGATTGACTGGGTGGGATGAATCCCAGGGCCAGGTTCTGCTTCAAGCAAGATGCTCAGATAAGGTGTTCAGAGGCACCTCCATCAGGAATGTCGGAGTTCTCCAGGGGCTGGGCATTAATCCAGCATGTTCAGCACCAGCTTCAAGCTGCTTCTGCATTAAACAGGCGTAACTGCTGGCTCGGGGTGGGGCAGTGCCAGTGGCAGCTCTGGCACAGCATTCTTGGGGAGTGGCAGCTCTGGCACAGCATTCCCGGGGATGGCAGCTCTGGCACAGCATTCTTGGGGAGTGGCAGCTCTGGCACAGCATTCCTGGGGGTGGCAGCTCTGGCACAGCATTCCTGGGGGTGGCAGCTCCGGCACAGCATTCCCGGGGATGGCAGCTCTGGCACAGCATTCCTGGGGGTGGCACCTCCAGCACAGCATTCCCAGGGGGTGGCAGCTCTGGCACAGCATTCCCAGGGATGGCAGCTTGGCACAGCGTTCCTGGGGGTGGCACCTCCAGCACAGCATTCTCGGCCCACAGGACGTGCCCTCAGCCTGTCCTTTGTCTCCCCGCAGCTCCTGCCCTGCCCAGCTCGGTCCGGCAGCGCCTGGTGGACGCCCAGCACGGCCACGGATCGCAGAGGTTGGTAGAGGGTTCCGTGCCCGGGCAGCCCGAGCCGGGCCCCGCGGCGCCGTTCCGGGCGGGCCGAGCGTCCCTGCGGCGGATGCAGAGCCTCTCCTCCGGACAGTCCTTCAGCTGCGACCTGCCCGGCGCCGGCCCATCGCCTGCCTCCACCTCCTCCACCACCTCCTGCTCCTCATCCGCCACCACCGCTGCTCCTGCTTGCCATGTCCACCCTGTCTATTACCATCACACCACCTCTTATTTCCTCCAGATGGACTCCTCCACCCCCGACCTGCCCCCTCCTGATGTCACCTCTGGAGTTCGCTGTCGCACTGGGAGCTTTGGGTATATTTGCTGTTTTCTCTTCTAGCTGCCTCCTGCCTGCTGGGCCTCGGAGCTGCCGCTTGCCCGGGGGCTCTTTCTGCCACGTTCCTCCTCCCGCCCTTTTCCTCCTGGGCCTTGATTTCATGGTTTATCCGCCTGTTTGTTCCTCCCACCGCTCTCCCCAGCCCTTGGAGCCTCCAAGGAGTGTTCCATGGGCCGTCCCCACACCCAGGAGCTCAGTGGGGGCGTTCCCAAGGCGCTGTGCTGTTGTTCCACTGTAGCTGAGCAAATGAGAATTCCCGGGCACCGGGTTATCCCAAAACGAGTCAGGTTCCACCCCTGAGGAGGCACCACAACTGACCATCAAACCCTGGCCTGGTTTGAAGCCTGGACTTGTTTGGGGTCTTCCCAAGCAAACTGCAGAGGGGACGTGGCGGGTGGGACCGTGAGGTTGTGTTTGTGAGGTTTGGGATGGTCGTAGGAGGTGGTGAAGCAGCAGCTCAGGAATGTGTTCCAGGGTGACTCTGGCTTGGCAGGGGTGAGGAATGGGTGTGTTTTGGCCAAGGGACGTCTGAGGAGGCAGTTGGAGCTTCTGTTGCTGGATCACTGGCTTTAGCTTGGTCCCTCTGAGCTGGCTCTTTGGAGACCTGGAGGATCCCAGGGCCTGGTTGTCCTGCACACCCCTGAGCCCCTGAGCTCCCCTGATTCACCTGCTGGCATGAGGGAGGTGCAGGAGTCCTGTCTGCTTGAACTGGGCTGCTCCAGCAGCCAGGTCAGGAATGTTCTGGGCCCCAGGCAGAGGATCCCCTTCCTTGGGTGGCTTTGATCTGAGCAGGGCCCAGGAGGTCCTTGTCCCACGGGGTCATGGATGCAGGTGCTCCAGGTGCTGTGTGCCTGCAGTGCTGGATCCCCCCAGCTCAGGAGCACTGGGATGTTTTGCTCGTGGTCTCAGGGTGTCCCAGCACTCAGGGCAGGCGGTGGGAGGGCTGTGATGGGCCATCAGGGAATTGTCCTGTCCTGTCCTCCTGCCCTCCAGGGGCTGCCTGTGACCCTGGACAGGCCATTCCAGTTCCATTCCAGGCTTTCTCCTTGGCAAACTTTGTAAAAACAGTCTGCTAATCCTCAGTGGGGAGCAGAGTGCTGGGAGAAGGCTGGAATTCTCTGGGTAGAGGAAATGTCCATCCACGTTATTTATCCAGGCAGGACAACACTCCCAGCCAGCACATCTTCATCCCTCCCTTATCCCTTTACCTGCAGGTCCCTCAGGTGTTGGGATCTCTCCTGACCTTGTTCACAGTCTCTGCTCTGGATGTTCCACCCATTCCCTGAGTTGTGTCTCAAGGCTGAGGAGCCCCAGGCAGGTGCTGGAGTCTGGAATGTTGAGGGGGAAACTCCTGCACCCGCTCCACGATGGAGAGTTAAAGAGCAGCATCAGTTAATTCATAAATGTTTGTTTGGGGATGATGAGAAGCAGCATAATTAAACCCTGGATTAATCCCTGCTGATGGCAGCTCAGTCACAGTGGTCTGAGTTAGGCTGGTAAAAGCTGGGAATGCTGCTGGTCCCTGTTTCCATCAGCCTCCCTGGCTCTGCAGAAGGGAGGGCTCATCCCAGGAGCCTTGGGGCTGATGACCTGTGTCCAAAAGGGGTGTTTAAATGTGTGTATTTTCCACCTGAGGCCTGTAATACACAGAATCCCTGCCCAGGTGAAAGACCCCGCAGACCCCCGGGAGCAGCAGAGGGAAATGGGATCTGGTCTGGGGATCCCAGAGAGGGACAGGGATGGTGCTGAGAGGTCATTTGGAGGGAATAACTGGGGGCCTAACCTTGGTCCTCAGCAGCAGCTGGTCACTGCTGGGTGACAGCAGGAATGTCCTCTCCCTGTTCCCAAGGCAGAGTCCGTCCCCTGGGGCAGGATAATTACTGACAGTGGGAACCTTTCACCCGGGATTTGCTCCAGCTACACAATAGCAGCGACTCCCCCCCACCTCATCCATCCCTGCTCATTCCAGACAGCAGAAACCAGGAGCTGGGTGCCCAGAGATGTTGTTTTGTCGCTGTTGATTGTTTTATCCAAGTGCATCATCAGCAGACCCTGCTTTGATGCATCCCTAAAAACGCCGCCGCAGCCGACGGATCGCTCCTGCTCCTCCATACCCCCGGTGCTGGGGCCTTCCCAGCCATCCCTGGAGCTCCAGGGGAGTCAGGCAGGACAGCTGGGGAGGCTGGGAAAGGCCTTCCAGGGAGTCCCTCCAAGGACCAGAGCGCGACCCCACAGATCCCTGACTCCCCTGGTAGCAGGAAGGTGCCCCCCGAGTGTCGGGGCCTCTCCCCCAGCCCGCACGTGCCAGTGCTGGGCAGAGCTCCAGGGAGCCCTATCCCTCGGGAAAGGCTGGGCATGGCTGTCTCTGGAGCCCTGCTGGGTTATCCTGGCAGGGAGCTGCTCCCTCCACTCCTCACTCTTTGCTTCTCTTTTGCAATTGGCTTCAGAGGATCCGGCGCAAACAAGGTCAGAGCGGTTCCGGGCCGGAGCGCTGCGGGATCCCGGGAATTCCAGGGGGAGAGGGGCTGGAGGGGGCTGTGTGTGCACAGAGGTTTCTGCTGCCAGTGCCTGCCTCGGGTGGATAAAGCTGGTGGAGATGGGAGTGTAGGACCAAATCCCCAGCATGGCCCTTCTCCAGCTGGGAAGGGAGGCGGCAGCCAAAGCAAAGGGAGGGAGAGAGTCAGGAATCCAGGGAAATGAGTAATTCACAGCTCCTGGAGGGTGGAAGGAAGGAAAGTGCTGTCGGATTTGCACTGAGGCTGCTCAGGAGCTCAGCCCTACGGCAAGTTTGGGAATTTGCCTCGGGAGAAGCTTTTGTGCCCTGGTGCCACGTGCTGGGCACGGGATGAGGAGCAAGGGCTGGGGGAGCAGACCCTGCCCAGGGCAGGGAGGGGTGAGCCCTGGAGAAATCCCCCTTGGGCTGCAGGGCTGGGGAAAACCAGGGGGTTTGTTCCAGATCCTCTTCCTGCCCCTTCCCCTGCTCCCCCTCTGCTCCCAGGCTTCCTGCACTCCAGGCTTTCCTCACTCCGTGCTTTGCTCTCCGCTTCGTTTGCCCCCTCTGTCCATGCCATCCTCTCACCCTCCCTCAGTGCCCAGTCAGTCCATGCCATCCTCTCACCCTCCCTCAGTGCCCAGCCGGTCCATGCCATCCTCTCACCCTCCCTCATTCGCTCCTGTGGGATCAGTGGGATTGGTGGGATCCTGGAGCAGGGTAGGAGGTGCAGGTAGAAGTGGATCTGTCCTGCCCTCAGGCAGGTGAGTGCTGTTGGGGTCTGTCTGGGTGGGCTGTAGGTGTGCTGGATCCAGGGAAGAGAGCAGGGAGCACTGCTGGGATGGAGGAAGGCTGAGGCTCCAGGTGTTTTCCTGTTCTGCTCCGAGGTTTCCAGGAGGGATGAGCCATCGGTGGCTCCTGTTGCTCCACAGAAGTGCTTCCTCTGAAGGGCCCTTTCCCGGCATCCCACCGAGGCCTGGCTGTGTCCTGGGACAGCTTTTCCTCTTCCCAAGGTGCCATGCTGGTTCAGGAGCATAATCCTTAGGGATACAGTGGGATACAGGCCAGGCCTTAGCTGGGCCTCACCCAAGATGATGGAATTATCCTGGCAATGCTCTTGGCTCCCTCTTGTCCCAGCACTGGGCTTGGGAGTGTCCTCTCCTCCTCCTGCTGTCCCTGACACAGCCAGTGTGATCCCAGGAATCCTGTCCCGTGGATGCAAACCTCCCCAAACCTCCCCTGTCCTGCACTTCCCTGTGGGAAGCACCAGGAAAAGGGTGTAGAGAATCCCAGCAGGAGTTTCCAGCTGCTGGTGTTCAGCTCCCAACATGAGCCCGTGGGTGCCAGAGCTGCTCCCTGTGTGTGTGCCGGGTGTCCCTGGATCTGCCAGGTTTGTCCCTGGATTGTCCCTGCCATGGTGGCTCTGTGCCATGTGCCGGGATGTCCCTGGGGCCTGGCACAGCAGGCTGGGCCCTGCTGCCCCCCGGGGATGTGCCACTGTGAGCTGGGCTCAGCAGTCACTGCATTTCCCTCTGTCCCTCGGGAATATATTCCCGAGTTACAGCTGGATGGGTTGTGTATGGAATGGGTTGGCTCAGACCCTTGGGATGTTTGGGAATTGCGTCCTCCTGGGCTGATTCCCCATCAGCTCCTTCAGCCCAGAGACAAACGGGGGGTCCAGCGAGGTGGGACCTGGCACAGTGGTGCCATCTGCTCCAGGGAAGGGATCCCAGGGACAGCAGCCACAGCAGGAATGGGGCCATGGAAGCCCCCAACCACCCTTGGGTGCCCAGGGAGAGCCACCCTGGGAGGGGACACGGCCCTGGGGTCACCAAGGACCTGCTCCTGCTGCTCCTCCTGCACCTCCCACGGGAGCAGCTGCCCAGGGATCGGGTTCCCAGTGTCTGCTCCCAGGGGAGAGATTCTTCCTGGAGCAGGGCAGGGCTCTCCAGCTCCTTTGCTCCACGCTCTGCCAGCACCGTGGGATTGCTTTGGGCCCCTCTGGATTGGAAACTGCAGGACCTGTGTGGGACAGAGGGAGAGACTCTGGAGCTCAGCAGGGAGAACTCGCCCTCTTCACACATCCCTGAGGTCACCTCAGGCTAAAAAATCCAGTTTTTGCTGTAGTTGCCCCTCTCTGCTTGATTTTAAAGGATTTATTCACCGCCCCTCACCCAGATCCCTGTGGGACTGTGGCAGCCAGAAGGGTTGGGTTGGATTTCAGGGACAAGAAGATGCTTTGTGGAGCTACAGGGTTGAAGTGAGCAGGTCTTGCTGGACCTGCCATCCCTGGCTGGGACACACTGTGACCCCTCAGGGCTCTCCCACCTCCTGGGTGATGATCCTGCCTGGAGATGATCCTGCCTTCCCCTGGCCCTGGCTCCAGCTGACCCCATTCCCAGGCCAAGGTTCTGCCCCACAGCCTCTCTTCTCTCCTGGCTGTGCTGGGACCCAGCACTGGGCCAACTCAGCATCGGGCTGTGCCAACCCCTGCAGCCAGCCTGCCTTGTTTTCCTGGAAAGGGGGCACTTTCCAGGGATTTGTGGAGAAAATAAGCCTCTGAAAGTGGATGTTCAGCCCTGGCAGCGTCTCACCAACAGCTCAGCACATCCATGGGGTGGCTTCCACCCCCCTTCCCTGGGAGAGGGAACAGGGAGTGTCCAGGCAGGAGTTCCCAGCACAGGTTCCCCCTCTGCAGGTGTGTTGAGCACTGACAGGAGCCAGAAACGTTGGGGCAGAGCAGCAGAGCCCTGGATGGCTCAGGGGGAAGGAGCTGAGGGTTGTGGTCACAGTCAGGGTCTGGCTGCAGGCACTGGCAGCATCCCGAGCTCTCCCAGCCCTGGTGTGCAGATCCCATCTGTGTCCAGGTTCTGGGATTGGCTCAAACACCCCCATGTTCAGCCCCATCGGGTTTCATTGCTGCTGCTGTTCCCGTGGCCCAGTTCTCCCAGGGAAAGCTGTGGGCCACCAGCCGTGACAGTGACCTTCTGTGGGACCCGCCTGTGGCCCTGGGAGCTCCACACGTGGGATCCATGGCAGGTGTCTGCCTTGGGCAGCCTCCAGCTGCTCCCCCAGAATAGCCAGGGAGTTCACACCATCGGGATTGTTCTGTTCTCCCCTGCCACCGACCCGGGGATGCGGCTCCAGCCTCGGATATCGCCGGGATCAGCTCCGTGTGCAGGGAACAAGGACCAGCCCAGCAGTGCCAGGGGCTTCTTGCTTCTGGGGAAGACAAGAGATGAGTTCTCCACAGCTGGGCTTCTGTAGTGGATCCAGGGCTGTATCCCAGCCATCCACGGGGTTTCAGGATCCCCTTGTCCTCCGTGTGTTCCTGTGGAGCTGATGAATGAGAGCCCGGCTTTATCCCGTGGGGTTTGTTAAAATACCCCGTTCCAGTACCAGGAGAATCTTCCCTGGCTGTACAACCACCCTGTGCTGGGACAGCTGGGACTCTGGGTCTGTGTGTGCCCCCACTTTCTGTGGACACCAGGGACAAGTGGCTTCCTCAGGATGGGGTCTGGGACTGTGGAACGGCTCCATCGGCGACACAGATCGAGGGCACCCCCAGCACCTCTGCTGGTGTGGGGCTGTGTGGGGCAGTCACAGGCCAGAGGGAAGGGATGGGGCATCCAGAGGGGCCTGGACAAGCTGGAGAGGTGGGACTGTGCCAAGCTCAGGGAGTTCAACAAGGCCAAGTGCAAAGTGGCCCCTGGCTCAGGACAGTCCCAGCACAGGGGCTGGGGAGGAGGGACTGGGAGCAGCACTGGGGAGAAGGACCTGGGGGGGTGGGAATCCTGCCCCTCTGCCCCCTCAGGTGAGACCCCCCTGCAGAGCTGCTCCAGCCCTGGGATCCCAGCACGGGAAGGACGTGGAGCTGCTGGAGAGAGTCCAGAGGAGGCCTCGGAGCTGCTGCCAGGGCTGGAGCCCCTCTGCTCTGGAGCCAGGCTGGGAGAGCTGGGGGGGTTCCCCTGGAGAAGAGAAGGATCCAGGGAGAGCTGAGAGCCCCTTGCAGGGCCTAAAGGGGCTCCAGGAGAGCTGGAGAGGGACTGGGGACAAGGGGGAATGGTTTCCCAGTGCCCGAGGGCAGGATTAGATGGGATACTGGGAAGAAATCCTTCCTTGTGAGGGTGGGGAGGCCCTGGCCCAGGTTTCCCAGAGAAGCTGTGGCTGCCCCTGGATCCCTGGAAGTGTCCAAGGCCAGGTTGGACGGGGCTTGGAGCAACCTGGGCTGGTGGAAGGTGTCCCTGCCCATGGCAGGGGTGGCACTGGATGGGCTTTGAGGTCCCTTCCAACCAAACCGTTCTGGGATTCCTGATCATCTCCCAGTACTGCCTGGATGTCTCTCCAGAGGTTCCAGCTCTGTGTTGAGGGCGTTTTCTCTTGTCTTGCCTCTCTTTTGCTGCTTCCAAATTGCTGTTATTCGTGGTGGTGCCGTAGGAGAGGGTCTGGGGGCTCCTCATGCTGTGTGGGTGGGTTTGGTGACCCCTGTCCCAGGGTCTGTGCCCGGAGCAGGGAGTTCAGGGAGTGCAGGGAGTGCAGGGGCCGCAGGGGCCGAGGAACGGGGCAGCTCCATCTCTTCTCACACTCTTCTCTGCTTCTCTGTCCTCTGCTGTTTTCCTCTCCATTTCCATCCCATTCCACACCACTCTCCTGTGTTTGGGTTCCCCTCATCCCCCCATCCCTGTGCCCGTGCCGGGGTGTCCCTGCAGTGCCGGGGGTTGCCGTGGGGGCTGTGGATCTCTGCTGGTGGCTCTGCAGGGACCCCGGAGCTGTGACTTGCCATTTCCCCCTTCCTCCCACCTCCCACTCTCCACAGAGGCTCCGGGAGCCCCTCGGGCTCCCTCTCCCACCCCCGGCAGGCACCAGGCTGGGCACAAACCGCTGCGGGGGCACGCGCTGGGCATGGCTTGGTGCGGGAGCGGCCGGGCTCTGATTCCTGCCGCCGGGATGAGTGAGGGGCTGGCGGCGGCTGAGCCCGGAGCGGGGCAGGGTCGGGGCTGTGTGTGCGGGGAGGGGCGGGGGGGGGGGGGGCGCACACGCGGGTGCCGGCGAGGGCTGAGGGACCCTCCGGGGCAGCTCCCCCCGGTCCTGCAGCTCTGGGGGCACCGGGACCCCTCCCAGCTCCCACCGGCATCCACGGGGAGGGGGTGGGTGGGCTCCCTTCTGCCCCCGTGCACTCACGTCCCCCATGGGTGAGCCCCGTGCTGGGGCTGCACTTGGGGGGGTCGCTTTGCCCCGTGTGCTGGAAGTCGGCACCGGGCAGGATGAGCCCCCCGGCCCGGGGGTGCCCCTGTCCCGTGGGTGCCCCCATCCCGCGGGTGCCCCCACACTCGTACAGAGGAGCAGAGCGGGGTGGGCACCTGCCCCACTGCCCCTCCCCGGGGGTCGCCGCAGTCCTGGGGGGGTCCCTCCATCCCCCCACATCCATCCGTGTGTGTTGCGGGCTCGGGACCCGCCCGGCCACGGGCGGCACTAACGCGGCTCTGTCCTTCCCCTCCCGCCGCAGAGACTTGACTCGCTCCGACTCCGACTCCTCCATCCCGCACCTGAGCGACCACCAGCGTATTCCCAGCTCGGCTCCCAAGCTCCTGGCTGCCCGGCCCACGCTGCTGACCCGCTCCGTGGAGGAGGCTGTCCCCGGCCACCCGGCCCCCGCCGCGCCCACCCCCAACGGCGGCAGCCGGCACGCGGAGCCCCCCGGGCCGCCCGAGAGCCCCATGGCGATGAAGAAGATGATGATGGTGAACCACGGCATGGAGAAGTCCTCCAGCCTGGGGGAGATCAGCCACCCGACGGCCTTGGGCAAGCCCAGCCACTCGGATTCGTCGCGGTCGCACAGCCCCAGCTCGCCCGACCCCGACACCCCCTCCCCCATCTCTGACTGCCGGCCCCCCGGCGCCAAGAGCACCCGCATCCCGCAGCTGGCCGCCAAGAAGAGCCCGGGGGACGAGGACAGCAGCCTCACGGGCGACGAGGTTGACCCCGGCCAGAGCAAGAAAAAGTTCCCCCTAAAGATCTTCAAGAAGCCCAAGAAGTAGCGGGGAGGGGGGGAGCCCCCAGGAGCGCGTCCCGCCGGGCCCGGGGGTCGCACCGGGAACGCAGCGCGGCCCCGGCACCCGCACCCGAGTCACCCGCCCGGCGCCGGCACGGGGGGAGCTATTTAAACTTATTTATTTCCTCATCTCCGAGAAGAAAAAAAACCGCGCCGCCGCCGCCGGCTCCCCCGGGAGAACAGCCGCCCCCTCCCTCCCTCCGTCCCTGCCCTCCGAGCGCTGCGCTCCCGGCTTTGCTGTGCATGGCTTCCAGTTACTCCTGCTCCGCTCAGCCACGCGGCCTTTGGGTTTGGTTTCAATGTGGTTTTGTTTTTTTTTTTATTTTATTTTTTATCGTCGTTACTCTCGATTTTTTTTTTTTTCCTTCCTCCTCCGATTTTGCACAGGGCGGCCGGAGGGGGGGGGCCGGCGCTGCCCCTCGGGCTGACTCAGGTCTCAGCGGTTCTCCCTCCTTTCCCCGAGCCACTTTTCCACCGCGGCCCCCGTGGCTTCGCCGTCGGGAGGGGGGACCCCTCCTGAGCAGCTCCGTGTGAGCGGGAGCAGGGGAGGGCTCTGCCCCTGCCGGTACTCGCGTGTCCCCGGTCCCCACGTCCCGCCCCGGCCCCGCTGGGTCTCGGGGAGGGGGCACGGGGCTGTCCCCGCACTGCTCTGCCCGGCCGGGGGGGTTGGAGCCCGGGGGAAGGAGCCCACGCCTGGCCTTGGCCTCACTTCCCCGGGCACATCCCCAGTGCCCAGGACTGCTCTGGACCCCCCTGGGGACCCTGGTGATGGAACTCGGAGGGCAGGGCCGTCCCGAGGGATGTGGAGCAGAGCCAGGTCCAGCCATCACGTCCACACAAAGAGGAGGGAGATCCCAGGAGCGGGGCCCGTCCCTTGTCCCCGTGTGCCCTGTCCCGGCTTGGCAGGGCCGGGGGGAAGGAGCAGGACACAGCAGGGCTCTGCAGGGCAGGGGACAGAGGCTGGGCCTGGCAGGACCCCGACAACGCCCTCTGCTCTCCTGGCTCCGTCCCTGGAGCAGCCCGGGGCTCTGTGCCCTGCCCGAGGGATGCAGTGGGTGCAGGAGGCTCCTGTGGCAGCGTCCCTGTGCCCAGGGGCCACCTCCTGGTGCCAGCACAGCTGGCCGGGGGTCTCAGCCTGTCCCCAGCCACTCCCCGGGGCTCGGGGGGCTCTCCCATCCTCCCCTGGCACCTCCTGGGTCACATCCTGCTGCTCAGAGCCCTCGGCCCGGTGGGTGTCCCCCAGCACAGCCCCGGCCACTGAGGGGGTCACCATGTGGGACAGGAGCCGTGGGCTGACCCTCCCTCCACCCCCGGGCAGAGCCTGTCCCTTGGGATGAGCCCTACTCCTTCCCTGGGCTGACCTTGGCTCTGTGCCCGGGGATGGCACCACTCCATCCCGAGGGATGAGCTCTGCTCCATCCCTGAGCCTCGCCTCGCTCCATCCTCAGGGATGAGCTCCATCCCCCAGCCCTGCTCCCAGCTCCCTCCGGGCTCAGCACTGGAGCTGCCAGAGGAGCCCCCAGCCCCCCTCCCGCCCCCCCTGGCACCACAGCACCCCCCAAAGCCTGGGGTCCCTGTTCCCACCCCCCCTCCATCCCCAGCCCCCTGAGCCGCCATCCCACACATCCCTGGAGGTGGGGAAGGGGCTTCTCCTGCCGAGGCAGAGGAGGATGCACGATGGGGGGAGGAAGAGGAGGGTGGGATGCCGGGAGCCCCCGGGGCCTTGCTTTATGCCAGAGTAATATATTCGTGTCCTGACAACACAGGAAGGGCTATAAAGGTGTTTTTTGTTCCGTAGGTGGGAGTTAGACAATTCCACTGTTGCTTTGAGACAAGTGAAAAATTCCTCTCAGTGACTAAGTGCCTGCAATTCCCTGGGGATGGGGGGACGTGCTCGGCCCCGTGGCCAGGGCTGCTGCCCGGGCACCCCAATTCCTGGGCACCCCAATTCTTGGGCACCCCAATTCCGGGGCACCCCATTTCTTGGGCACCCTGATTCCTGGGCACCCCGATTCCTGGGCACCCCGATTCCTGGGCACCCCAGTGTCATGGGCAGGGTGCCCTGGGAACGCCAGCAGGGTTGGGGTCCCGTGGGTGCCCCCCATGCAGGGGCTGCCCGGGCTGGAGCTGCTTGTGGTGGCGGAGACCTGTGGATGCTTCTGGAGAAGGGGTTGGGGATCCCCCCACTGTCGACGCATCTGCCAACTCTTGATTTGATTTTTTTTTTTTGTCATTTCATAAAACTTTTCAATCCAATAAAAGCATGTAGTCTATTTTACGAGCCGCCGTCTGCTGCCCCTTCTTCCAGCCCTTCCCAGGCTCCCAGTTTGGGGGAGAGGGGCGTTGGGGGCCTGCTGGTGGCCAGGGGTTTCCAGCCTGGCCGCAGGGCCCAGCAGTGGGATGGCACAGGGAACCACAGGATGATGGGATTGTTCAGGTTGGAAAAGCCTCCGAGCCCATCGAGCCCATTCCCCAGCACTGCCAAAGCACCACTGACTCATGTCCCCAAGTGCCACATCCACAGGGCTGTTAAATCTCTCCAGATCCCCGGCCCTGGACCGAGGGATCTGCTGTGGTGGGATCCCCATGAGCTCCCCCAGAATCCCAGTCTGCACAACCCCCTGGAAACGGCTCATTGTGCTGCCTGTGGCAGCCAGAGGCATCCCCAGAATTCCAGGTTATTTTCGATGGCCTCACCCCCCCAAACACCCGTCCCTGTCACCCTGTTTTCCCAGCAGTGTCTGTGCTCTCCTGGCCCCTTTCCTGGGAGCAGCAGGAGCGGTGCTGTGGGTGTCCTGGGAGCCAGACTGGCACCGCCCTCGCACAGGCTCAGCTCAGCAGGTGGAGCAGCTCGGAGAGCTCAGAGCCCTCATTTCTCCATGGAGGAGCCAGGATTGCTCCCACAGTTCCCCCGTTCCAGGCACTGACTCAGCTTCTGCTCCTGTGAATTTCCTCCTGGAAAGGGTGGTGAGGCCTTGGCAGGGGCTGCCCAGGGAGGTTTGGAGTGCCC
>NW_020897832.1:228559-231754 GCF_003984885.1 Neopelma chrysocephalum | reverse complement strand
GTGCACGGGGCACCTCCCCAGCCAGCCTTGGTGCTGAGGAGCCCACGAGTTTCATTTTGATTGGAATACGAACGGAATCAACCCCCTCACGTGGGAAGGGACAGGAGCCCATCCAGAAGAAATAAACAACTGAATTTCCAGCCCCTCCGTGCCCTGCCTCTGTGAGCCTCTCAGGATCAGTCCCAGCCGGAGGGCGACGTGCAGGTTGGTGATTCACAGTCCCCTCACGGTGCAAACCCCATGTTTCCACCGTGGGGCCGTGCTGGGCTCAGTTTCCAGTTGCCCCTCTCAGCAGAAGCCACCTCAGGGCCTGCCTGGGGAACAGGCAGGGGCTGCAAACCACAAACACCAGATCTTCTCATGCCGTTTCAGGCCCACAAATGTCACAGCTGCTGCTTTCCGAGACGTTCAGAGCAGGATCAGAGAGGAACTGGGGGTGGGTGGGGTTGGATTTTCACACAAACCTCAGCACTGCCCCTGAGCCCCGATGGGACTTGTGGAATCATGGAATGGTTTGGGTTGGAAGGGACCTCAAAGCCCATCCAGTGCCACCCCCTGTCATGGGCAGGGACACCTTCCACCAGCCCAGGTTGCTCCAAGCCCCGTCCAACCTGGCCTTGGACACTTCCAGGGATCCAGGGGCAGCCACAGCTTCTCTGGGCAACCTGGGCCAGGGCCTCCCCACCCTCCCAGCCAGGAATTCCTTCCCAATATCCCATCTCTCCCTGCCCTCTGGCACTGGGAAGCCATTCCCTGTGTCCTGTCCCTCCATCCCTTGTCCCCAGTCCCTCTCCAGCTCTCCTGGAGCCCCTTTAGGCCCTGCAAGGGGCTCTCAGCTCTCCCTGGACCCTTCTCTTCCCTAGGTGAGCCCCCCCAGCTCTCCCAGCCTGGCTCCAGAGCAGGGGGGCTCCAGCCCTGGGAGCATCCCCGTGGTCTCTCTGGACTGGCTCCAGCAGCTCCACATCCCCATACTGGGGGTCCCAGTGCTGGAAGCAGCACCCCAGGGGCTCACAGACACCCCTGGACATTCCCTGCCCTGTGTCCCCCATGTCCCCTCAGCGGGGTCTGGGGGTGACAGTGCACTGACTGTCCCCGGGTCCCTCCGAGCCCCAGGGCCGTGTGTCCCCTCAGGGTGCCTGGGTCCATAGGGATGGGTGTCCCTGGAGGGTTTTGGGCCCCTCCTCTCGTGTGTGGGATCCCATCAAATATCCCAGTCACAGGGTCACTGAGGCTGGAAGAGCCCCCTGAGTCCCACCCCTGTGGCTCATCCCCGGCTTGACACCCTGAGTGCTGCATCCAGTTGTTCCCTGGACACCTCCGGGGATGGGGATTCCCCCACCTCCCTGGGCAGCCCCGTTCCCACCTTTAATCCCACATTCTATTTAACGGATTATAACCGATATTTTCACCGTTTTGTCGCTCTGGCGCGGGACGAGGCCACGTCTTTTGTCCCCTCGCGCTCTCCGTCGCGGTGCCCTCGGCGCGGCCCCTCACGCCGCGGAGGGGGGGAGCGGGGTCGCCATCTTTAAACCGGGCGGGATCCCCGGTGTTCCCCGGCGGGGCGGCGATTCCTGGGGGACAGCGGCGGGAATACCGGGATGGGGGCCGGGATCGGTGTCCGCCGGCCGTGACCGGCGGCTCCGGGGGCTCGGCGGGGCAGGCAGGGGGCAGAGCGGGAGGTGGTGCCCGCAGTGAAGAGGGCAGCGGCGGCCTCAGCGCGGGGCGGGGTTCGGGCGGCGAGAGCGGGAACGGCGGAGCGGCGGAGCCGTGAGGGGCTGCGGGGGGACTGCAGGGGGGCCCTGAGGGGGGACAGAGGGGCTCTTGAGGGCCGAGAGGGGCCGTGAGGAGCGGGGGGGGCCGTCAGGGGCCGAGAGGGGCCGCGAGTGCCGTGAGGGACCCGCCGTGAGGGAGCCGGGACGCGGCCGCCGCCGCCGCCATGCACGTCGTGAAGCGGGGTGAGGGCTCGGTCCGCCCCTCGGGGGGGCCCTCTCGGGACCGAGTGCAGGGGAGGGGGGCACGGCCCTGCTCGGGGCACTCACCGTGAGGGGATGGGACCCCTCGGCTCGGGGGGGTCCCTCTCATGGCACTCGAGGTGATCAGGTGGGGTCGCCGCGGCGTTTTGGGAGGTTCCCTCGTGGCACAGGGAAGGATGGGATTCTCTCTGCTGTGGGGGTCCCTCGTGGCACCTGAAGGGGAATCCCCACTCCTGTTTTGGGAGGTTCCCTCGTGGCACGTGGAGGGATGGGACCCCCTCAGCTTTGGGGGTCCCACCAGGGGCACCTGGTGAGAGGGGAGGGTATCCCCCCATTTTGGGAGGTTCCCTCGTGACCTGTTGAAGGATGAACCCCATTCTGGTTTGGGAGTAGCTCATGGCACCCGAAGTGACCAGATGAGATCCCCACCCCCCTTTGGGAGGTTCATGGCACGTGGAAGGATGGGATTCCCTCAGCTTTGGGGGTCCCCCAAGGCACGTGGTGTGAGGGGATGGGACCCCATCTGCACCCCGTCAGGGTGTGGGAGCTCCCCCATGACACCAGAGTGAGAGATGAGACCCCTCTGTTTGTTTTGGGAGACCCCCAACACACACACACACACATTTCACACACACCCCCCTCCCACAGTCCCCCTCCACGCCCCCGTCGCAGGAGCTTTGGCCTTGGTCCCCACCCCTTTGGTCCAAGGCTGCTGCCCAGGGGAGGGGTCCCCAGCCTGGGGGGGAGTGGGTGACCCTCAACTGAGTCCCCACTGCTGGGATTTGGGTTAGTGCAGTTTAAGGTGGGAATTTCCTGGGGTGGAAGGGGAGCCTGCCCTCCCCTGGGGCCCCACCTGAGCAGGCTGTCCCTGGTGATTCCCACCCCGAATCCCCCTGCAGGAGGGGGGCTGGGAGGGGGGCACTGTGCTTACCTGGTCCTGACTGGTGCCAGACTGGTGCCAGACTGGTGTGACAGGGCCTGTTGTCCCCAGATGGGCGCCAGGAGCGGGTCATGTTCGACAAGATCACGTCGCGCATCCAGAAGCTCTGCTACGGCCTCAATGCTGACTTTGTGGACCCTGTGAGTCCCACCCTGCCCTGCTGGCCTGTTCCCTGCCCCTCATCCAATAATCACACTCTGCCCTGTTCCCTGCCCCTCATCCAATGAATCCCACTCTGCCCTGTTCCCTGCCCCTCATCCAATGAATCACACTGCCCTGTTC
>NW_020897832.1:210262-228549 GCF_003984885.1 Neopelma chrysocephalum | reverse complement strand
CTGCCCTGTTCCCTGCCCCTCATCCAATGAATCACACTGCCCTGTTCCCTGCCCCTCACCCAATGAATCCCACTCTGCCCTGTTCCCAGCTCCTCATCCTGGCTTGGAGCTGCCCTGACCCCCGTTTCTCCTGGGAAAAGCTGCACCAGAACTTTTGGAGTGTCCTGTGCCAGGCCAGGAGTTGGATTCAGTGATCCTTGGGGGTCCCTTCCCACTCAGGGTGTTCTGTGGTTCCATGAACTCTCAGCAAACACATCCATAATGGTTTTTTTTTTGGTTGTTTGTGATCTGAGGATTTTTGCTTCCCAAGAGGGGAAAAATCTGTGGAGGGGAAAAATCCCTTTTGCTGTTGTAGATCACCATAAACCTTGTTCATGAACATCACAGAATCATAGAATCACAGAATCAGCCGGGTTGGGAAGGACCTCTGAGATCATCAAGTCCAACCCTTGATCCAACCCCACCGTGGTTCCCAGCCCATGGCACTGATGCCACATCCAGTCTGCCCTTAAACCACCTCCAGGGATGGAGACTCCACCCCGTCCCTGGGCAGCCCATTCCAGTGGCTGAGCACTCTCTCTGGAAAGAAATTCTTTCTAATATCCAACCTAAACCTCCCCTGGCACAGCTTAAGACTGAGCCCTCTTGTCTTCCTGATCATTGCCTGGGAGAAGAGACCAACCCCCTGGCTCCCCCCTCCTGTCAGGGAGTTGGAGAGAGTGAGGAGGTCTCCTCTGAGCCTCCTCTTCTCCAGCAGCCCACAAGATACAGCAGCTTCTTGTGCTTAAAAAAAAAAGAGCTTTGTTGCTTCAATTCCGATATTTCGGATTTGTGGGGTTGCTCTCAGTGTCACCCTGCAAAGCTGGGATGCCACATGGCAGTAGCTCTGGATCCTGTCCTGATCAGACACAGAACAGAACCCCTGTCACTGCAACATCCCTGCTTCATTCTCCAAGCTGTGCAGGATCCAGGGTGCAGGTTGGAAGCTTCTCCTTCCAAAGGCTGTGCACAGAAGGATTTCCCAGTGGGTCCACTGATGTCTGTGAGATTTCTGTGCAGATCTCAGACCCAGTCTGGCCATCTGGAGTTGCCAGTTGAGGCTCTTCCCATCTCCCAAGTTCTCACGAGCCGTTTTCCTGTCTGAAATTGCAGCTGTCCGAGGGTTGCCATTGGTTCTGCCCCCAGAAGTCTTTGGGATGGAGAGCAGGGGGAGGACACTGGTGCCTTGTCACTGGAGCAGGAAGGGTCCTGACTTGCCCTCCGTGACCTGGGAGTAGATTTCACAGAATATTCTGAGTTGGAAGGGACCCATAAGGTTGAGTCCAGCTATTGAGTGAGTGGCCCATGCAGGGATCAAAGCCACAACCTTGTGTTATTGGCCATGCTCTGACCAGCTGAGCTCATCTCAGGGTCTGTGCTGAGGGCAGGAGTGAGATTCCAAGTCCACCTGACTCCTAATACCCCAAATTCTTATTTATTCTGCAGTCATATGTGAAGATGAATTTCTCCTTTGAGAGTGAGTCTGCTGGGACTTGGATCTGCTCGTGCCAGGCGCTTCCCAAGCCAGTACTAACCCTCCCAGCCTCTGGCACTAACATCCCCCTGAGCTTGTAATTGTCACGAGTTGTGCAAAAGGTAACAGTGCAAAAAGCTTCGGTAGAAACTGCTGTGACCAGGACAATCCTGGCCTGGTCAACCCTATTGCCTGCAAACCATCCTTACACAGGATCCCAGGCTGCTTTGGGTTGGAAGGGACCTTAGAGCTCATCCAGTGCCACCCCCTGCCATGGGCAGGGACACCTTCCACCAGCCCAGGTTGCTCCAAGCCCCGTCCAGCCTGGCCTTGGACACTTCCAGGGATCCAGGGGCAGCCACAGCTTCTCTGGGCAACCTGGGCCAGGGGCTCCCCACCCTCTCAGCCAGGAATTCCTTCCCAATCTCCCATCTATCCCTGCCCTCTGGCAGTGGGAAGCCATTCCTTGTCCTGTGCCTGCAGTAAATAGTCTCTCTCCACCTTGCCTGTCAGCTCCCTTCAGGTCCTGGAAGGCCACAATCAGGCTGCCTGGAGCCTTCCCCTCTCCAGGGGGACACCCCCAGCCCTCCCAGCCTGTTTGGTGTTTTACTTTGCTCTCCAGGCAGGACGGGCGCTGCTGCCAGTCGTGGGGCCCACCATCCATGGGTTTGAGCAGTCAGGGGGTGTGTGTGGGGTTCCTGACCCGTGGAACTGTTGCTCTTGCAGGCTCAGATCACCATGAAGGTGATCCAGGGGCTGTACAGTGGTGTCACCACGGTGGAGCTGGACACGCTGGCGGCCGAGACGGCGGCCACGCTGACCACCAAGCACCCCGACTACGCCATCCTGGCCGCCCGCATCGCCGTCTCCAACCTGCACAAGGAGACCAAGAAGGTCTTCAGTGGTGGGTCAAACATCCAGCTGCTCGGGGGGGGAGTGACAGAGGGGACTGGGAGCTCTGGGGGATGGAAACAGAACTTAAGACGAGCGCACTGTTCAGGGGAACAGCTCTGTGTTTGTGGGGCTGGAGGGAGCTGTTTCAGAGGATGGGCATTCCTGCCTCTTCCTTCCCTAATCCCAGTGCCAGGTGATGCAGGTGCAGGCCTGGGGATGTCCTTTTCACTTGCCTTTTCTTTGCAGATGTGATGGAGGATCTCTACAACTACATCAACCCTCACAACGGGAAGCACTCCCCAATGATCTCCAAAGAAACTCTGGACATAGTTCTGGCCAACAAAGATGTAAGCAGTTGTTTTTCTCCACTTATAAGTTTTCAGAATTCAATGAAATACGTCAGATAATTTATTTTAATTTTTTAAGCAAGCAATGTTTGTTCTGGGGCAAAAAAGCCATGCAGAAACCAGTGCAGGGAATGACTGGAGGGTTTAAAAGAAGGGATGGAGGAGTTTCCTTCCCATAAGGATGTTTCTGTAGTAGAATCTATTTCCTTGGGTGTTCCCAGTGCCACGATCAGCACAAGTGATTAAAGTACCCTCTGCTAGAGCAAAGTGAGGCAGCACAGAGGGGCCAGAGGTTTGGGTTCAGGTTTTGGGATAGCATTGAGGCCCCAGGGGCTGGTTGTGAAGGTCACTTTTGTCTGTTGTTCCCTGGCAGCGCCTCAACTCCGCCATCATCTATGACAGAGACTTCTCCTACAACTACTTTGGCTTTAAGGTAAGGAGCACATTACCCAGACTCTGCTGGGAAGCATGGGAATGCTCGTGGATTTGTCTGGGTTGGGGCAAGGGGAGCACTGGAGGAGGTGGGACATCACTGGGGTTATGAAGGACAAAGAGTGAAAACCTGGACAAAAGCAGCTCCCAGTGGGATAAATTGTGGGGTTTTCCTTGCTGCTGGAAGGGCTTGTAGCTGTGGGGCTCTGTTTCACAGCACATCACACTGAAGGTTGTTGGATGCCATTCCTCAGGGAAACAATCTGATCCTTAATAAACCAGACCAGGGCTTTTGGCTTTCCCTGTTGTTTTGTGGAGCAGTTGCTCTCAGTGTGTTGTCCCACACATTAAGGAGAAGGAGGGGCAGAGTGTGGGGCTAGAGAGGCCTGGGATGAGGAGTGTGGAGTTGCTGGAGCTGGGATTTAACAGGAGTTTATTTAAATATTCAAATCTGCCTGCCTGCTAAAATCCATCCTCTCTTTTTAAAGACTCTGGAACGCTCCTACTTGCTGAAAATCAACTCCAAAGGTAAGAGCTGTTCCTCATGCTAAGCACTTCTTCATCCATCTGAGTCAATTTAATTAAATTATGTGCTGTCAGGGGTGGTTATTGCAGGCCTTTGGCTTGGAAATCCTGGGACACCAGAAGGGTCAGAAGTTAACTGTAATATCATAGAGATGAAAGATAATTGGATTCTGGATTGGATGTTTGATTGGATTGTAATTGTTAATCCGAGTGAGGTTTTCTCCTCCTCTGTGAGAGCAGCTGAGCATTGGAGCAGGCTGTTCTTGGGTTTTTCAAAGCCTGACTGGGTGAAGTCCTGAATAAACAGGCCTGGTGCTCTTAGCTGGCTCTTCTTTGGCCAGGAGTTGGGCTGCAGATCTCAAGTTCCTCCCAGCTGGAATTTCCCCTGTGATTCCATGAGAAGCCTGGCCGCCGTTGTCTGTGGCTGGTTGCCATGCTCTGGGTGTGGCTGTGCTGACAGTGACTGTCACCCTGAGCCTTCCTCCTCCCTGGCTTCCTGGGTGCAATTGGGGCGGGAGAGGCTGGACAGGACCCAGCCATGTGTGCTGGGAGCCCAGAATTCCAGTGTGCTGGGCTGATCCCACGGCCTGGGAGGGGGGATCCTGCCCCTCTGCCCCCTCAGGTGAGACCCACCTGCAGAGCTGCCTCCAGCTCCAGGGTCCCCAGCATGGGAAGGATGTGGAGCTGCTGGAAAGAGTCCAGAGGAGGCACCAGGATCAGAGAATCACAGAATCAGCTGGGTTGGAAAGGACCTCTGAGATCATCAATAGACTATTTCCAAGGGCCTGGAGTGACAGGACAAGGGGGAATGGCTTCCCACTGCCTGAGGGCAGGGTTAGATGGGATATTGGGAGGAATCCTTCCCTATGAAGGTGGTGATGCTGGCAGGGCTTAAAGAATGCAATGAATTGCCTCAAAAGACTGTCAGAGAAGGAAATTCCCATAGGATAAGCCACCACCACAGGAATTTGTGATAAACACAGACTGGCAACAACAGGAACCAGGCCTGCTAAGACAAACGTGGGTAACCTGCTCAAATTAAAATTCCCACTGTGGAAAACTGTGAGAAAGGAAGGTGTTAATTACAGACCTAAACGAAGGCGAAGGTTTGAAATCAGGACACCAACAAAATTCCACCGTGCAAGCTGTGGGGAAGGAAAACAACTGCTGTCACCCGTGCCAGCCCAAGTTGTGGGAACACCTGAGGCTCCCTGTGAATATCCAGGACTTGGACTGCATAAGTGGTGCCCCAGGAGCATGACTTCAGGACCCTCAGCACCGAGAAGACCTTCTCTCTCTCTCTCTCTCTCTCTCATATTTACAGCTAAATAAAACTGCACTATTGACTTTGGGGTCTCATTTGCACTTTAATTTAAACAGAGGCATCTTTTAATAACTGGATCCTGCCAGAGGCCCCGTGTCAGAGACTGAAATGGTTAATGGCTTAAACATTGTTAACATCACCAAAAAGCTCGTCCACTGCAGCAAACTGCAAAGAAACAGCTGCTCATCTACCCAGGCCACCCCTCACTGAATGTGCCTCCTAACTGGGGTTGGGAAAGGACCTTGAGATAAGATGAGGGTGCTGTTGTCCAGCTCTTCCAGTGCAAAAGGCCGTGCACACCTGAAGCTACAAACTGGATTTCAAGGTGAGGGAAGAGGCTGGGAAGAGGTAAATCCTAGGAGGTGGGATGGTCCTGGTGACTCAGCTGTGAGAACCCCTCTGAGGAGCACCTTCAGACCCAGTCAAAGGCTCCTGACATGTCCCTGACCCAGTATGACATCACCCACTGTAAAACTCGCCACCCCAGGGGAGGTACCAAGCATTTCCACCTGAACCTGGGTGGATATAACTCATGGAAGCTCTGAGTTTGCTGGACTCCCCCCATGGATCAAGACCATTGCTGTGACAGGACCACAACCACCATTTCAACCAGCAGGCACTGAAGCTGCAACCACCCCATCTCCTGGCTGGATCCAGCGGGTACTGCCTGTGTATCTTTCTGCTTTTGTCCTTTCCTCCTCTTGCTTGTCCTTACACATTTCCTGAAGTGTTATTTTCGTGATTCCTATCAGTCTCTTGCTGGGAAGTCTCCCCATTTTATCAAGGACTTTCGGGAAGCCATCGGGGTCTCTTTGTCCCTTTTTTGTGTAACCCACGATCATCTGACAGTGAGTTCCTGGGAATGCCCTCTCCAGGTGCTGAGGTGTTTCCCACAACTCATCAGGACGCTCACCATGGCCTTAAACTGGTCTCTCACCCTACAGGTTCTCTCACTTCAGAGACACACAGAAACCGTTCGTGGAGAAGAACCTTCTCCCAGGCTGGGCTTCCAGGGCAGCAAATTTCCCTGAGTGAAGGCTATTTTTTCTCTCCTCTCCTCAAACAACTCTTCTGATGATGCCCTTTGCCCCTGCCATTCCCCCTCCTCTCTCAAGGAAGCATTCCCGCCGGGAATGGAAATATACAGGGCGTAATAACGCGCGGGGGCACTTGGCAAAGCACACAGGAAAAGGAACAGAGATGTGAGGGGAAAGTCCTTGTCCTCTGCCCCAGCCAGCAGGGCACCGCCCCAGGGCAGGGCGGCTCAGTCACCCCTGGAGCCGTGCCCAGGCTCCCTTTGGCGCTAACGTGGCACCAGGAAGGACATGGAATCTGGCGGGAACCGCGCGCGCGCCGATCAGAGACACGAGGCGGGATCTCGGCAGCCGGAGCGGGAAAACTCCCACGTACTCAGAATTCCCACAGAATTCCCACATAACTTCTCTTAACACCCCGATCCCAAAGCCTTGGGCTTTACTGAGAGTATTTAGTACCTTGGAGTTATGTAAAGAGAAAGTACCAACACGGTTTCCCAGAACTTAGGGAGAAGTTTTGGCGTCTTGGCCAAAGGTTGGTGGGGGTAACGTCCAACTGAGGAGAATCGTTCCACTAAAGCACCCAGCAAACCCCAACCCCACACGACTCACCAGCAAAGAATGCTCTGGAAGGCTGGCTCCATGTGGCAGCGATGGGCTCCGGAGAGGGAATGGAGAGAGGAACCCCGCGCTCCTGTATTTATGTGCTGGGGGTGCTGTGGCCACACCTCCAGGGTGGGACTTAGGGCCAGAGTGAGGGGTGGGACCTCCCACCTGGGCACTCCCACTCATGGAGTTGGTTGGTTCCACCCAATAATAAAATCATCCAGTCTCTCACGACTTCAACATGTCAGACCCCTGGTCCAGAGCCGCGCGCTCACCCGGGTGTGTGGCTTTTAAAAATACATTCCAGACTCCAAAAATTCACCCAAGGTAGAGCATTCCACAAAGTGCTGACCCAGCACAAACCAACACACGCCACTGAGCAGAGTCCAACCCACGGGCTTTGAGCTGCCCAGAATATAAAGCAAGAAAAGAGACCGAAAGAGAGAGATAAAGAGACTAAGAGAAGAAAAAGGAGTAAAGAAGAAGAGAGAAAAAAGATTAGGATGAGGAAAAAGATTAAAGAAGAGAGGAGAATAAGAGAAAACTAGATTATCACATACCTGCCACCGAAGAATACTATGGCAGTCCATCTCCACGAGGCAGGTCCTGACAGGAGAGGCTGGACATCTGTGGCCACTCCTCCCAGGCAGGACTTTGTGCTCACTGACCCCCCGGTGCCTCTGGCCGGAGTGAGGGGCAGTGCAGCCGGGCAGGGGCTGGGTGAGGAGCTCCAGCCGTGGTGTGGTGACCAACAGCTCCACTGCAGACCGACCTGCTGCCCTCCAGGGCAGCTCACACTCAACTGACTCCATGGCACAGACCCCATCTCCAGCCAAGCTTCCAGGGGCCATTGTCACCAGGAGAGTGGCCACGGGGGCCCAGGAGACCCAGCACTCCTCGCTGGGCCATCTGATGACAAAGGGAGAGCCTGTTCTCTCCTGTTTTCTCTGGTGCTTTTTCTATCATCCTCTTTCTCATGCACATGACATCAAGGTGCTGTTCTCCCCTGCGTTTCATGGTCTCTCTGATCCCAGCAGTGGCCCCAGACATGTCTATGAAAACCTTCTCTTTTGTCCCAGGGAGTCAGCCTCCTTGGCAGGCAGGGAGAGAGAGACATGTAAAGCTATTCCCAGGAAAGAACCTTTTCCCAGGCTGGGCTTCCAAGGCAGCAAAGTTCCCTTGAGCCAACACTGTTTTTTTCCGTCCTCAAGCAACTCTCCTGAAAACCTTTCCCCTGCCAGCTCCATACCTGTTTTCCTTTGCAACCAAACCGTTCTAAAATAATCTCTACATATATATATATATATTTACAAACACCATTCAGTGTTGTTTCACTCTAATCCACCCCAAGGGATCTATTAATAACAACCTGGGTTAATGCCCTTCTGGGGGGGGTCATAACACCCTGGCACAGGTTTCCCAGAGAAGCTGTGGCTGCCCCTGGATCCCTGGGAGTGTCCCAGGCCAGGCTGGATAAACTTGGAGTAACCTGGGCTGGTGGAAGGTGTCCCTGCCCATGGCAGGGGGTAGAAGGAGATGGTCTGTGGTGTCCCTCCCAGCCCAGCCCAGCCTGTTGTGTGTCCCCACAGTGGCTGAGCGCCCTCAGCACATGCTGATGAGGGTGTCCGTGGGCATCCACAAGGACGACATCGACGCTGCCATCGAGACCTACAACCTGCTGTCGGAGCGCTGGTTCACACACGCCTCCCCCACGCTCTTCAACGCCGGCACCAACCGCCCCCAGCTCTCCAGGTACCCCCACAGCTGGCACACAGGGAGGGGCAGAGGGCAGGGAAGTGCTTTTGCAGCCCCTGAAATCATCAGCTGCGTGTCTCTGAGTGTTTGGTGGAGTGTTGAGCAGCTGCTGTCAAAGTTAACCCGTCTCTGGGTAAAAATACACAGGTTTCTGTGAACTTTGGGAAATCCTTGCGTGTCTCTGTTGTATTGAGAAGCTCCTGATGTGCATGGTCTGCTGCAAGCTATGAAATGAGTCCTGGTAGTTGTTTCCTACAACATGCCAGAGGCATCAAGCATAACTAATAGGATTTTAGTATACAGATATAATATACAGGTTTATATTTTACAGTGCTTTATATCAATGCATTAGGACAAGGTTCTTCCCCCAGAGGGTGGTGGGCACTGACCAGGCTCCCCAGGGCAGTGGGCACGGCCCCAAGGCTGCCAGAGCTCCAGGAGGGTTTGGACAACACTCTGAGGGACAGGGGGGAGTGTTGGGGTGTCCTGGGCAGGGCCAGGGCTTGGACTGTGTGATCCTTGGGGGTCCCTCCAGCTCAGGATATTCCATGACTCTGTGATTAAAAATGTTTGATAACAGAGATATCAGCAGTTACAACTCATGCTGTTTTCTGAGACCGTCCTTTGCTCCACCTTCACCCCCGTGGGTTTCCCTGGAGGAGCACGTTAAAGGTCCCGTGTCCACCCTGGTTTTTTGCAGCCTGGTGAAACTCTTGTGGCTTTCCCTGTCCCCCTTTGTGCACTGAAGCCCTTTGTTCCCACCAGCTGCTTCCTGCTGTGCATGAAGGACGACAGCATCGAGGGCATCTACGACACCCTGAAGCAGTGTGCCCTCATCTCCAAGTCTGCTGGGGGCATCGGCCTGGCCGTCAGCTGCATCCGGGCCACGGGCAGCTACATAGCTGGGGTGAGGCTGCAGGGGCCTGCCACAGGGGTGGGATGGCTTTGCTCTCAGGAAACGGCTTTTTCTTGGTTGCCAAATCAGTGCTGCTTCTGCTGACTCAGTTCAGCCCAGCAGTGAGTCTCACTCAGTGGTCCTTCCCTTGCCCTGAGGCAGGAAGGTTGGTTTCCCTCGGTGTTTTGGTTTCCCTCGGTGTTTTGGCTCCCTAATAGAAGTCCTTCCAAAAAGAGGATCTTATTCCACTGTTTGAGCAGACAATTCCAACTTACTTACACATTAGCAGCCTAGGAATATTCCCTGGTGCATTGGCCCTTTGCCTTTCTGCATCTCTGACTGCCCCAGAACATCTGTGGATGTGTGTTTGGGTATTTTTGTCACACTTGTTGTAACCCCTGCAAGCCTTTAAGTGACATAATAGAGGAAAGAAGTTAGGAGAGACATTTTATTAACTCTGGGACCAGTAGCTTATATATATTAAAAAAAAAGATTTGGTGAAGGGACTGCAAATAATTGGGGGTGGTCAGTTCTTGGCTCTCAGTGCCAGAGCTTTCCAGGCTGCTGGAAGGAACTCCCTGTCTCTCCAGGGAGTTTCTTTTCAGCACTGATGTTTTTCCTCTGCAGACAAATGGAAACTCCAACGGGCTCGTTCCGATGCTGAGGGTCTACAACAACACCGCCCGTTACGTGGACCAGGGGGGAAACAAGGTACTGGCCCTGCTTTAGTTGGGGTCCAGAGGGAACCTGGGCTCACAGGGAGAGGCTCCACACCTGGGAAGGGTTGTCCCAGTAACGTCAGGGAGCTGATGGAGTGGTTGTGGGTGACACACAATTAAAAAAGGGCATTTCCCCCCTTGTGTTTTCACTCTGGTGTTCCCCCTCAGTTCCCAGACAGCTCGGGGTGTTGTGTGCACTCGGGAGCAGAGCAGGAGGTTTTCTCTCCTGGGACAGTTTGTTCTGATCTTGGCTGTGTTCCATGTACCAGAGACCTGGGGCTTTTGCCATCTACCTGGAGCCGTGGCACCTGGACATCTTTGAGTTTCTGGACCTGAAGAAGAACACTGGGAAAGAAGAGCAGAGAGCCAGAGATCTTTTCTTTGCCCTCTGGATCCCTGATCTCTTCATGAAACGGGTGGAAACCAACCAGGTGAGGAGCCTGACTGGCACAGAGCAGGTCTGCTGATGGAGGGACAGGGGAGCAGCCCTGGGGGGAGCTCAGGGATTTCCTGAGAGAGCTGCTGCCCCTTATTTGAGAACTTGGCTGTGCAGGTAGAGGATGGAGCTGGACAGCTCCAGTGGGATACTTCACTTCAGGGCTTCATCTTTCAGCCCCTGACGTACGTACTCAGACTGTTGGACTAAATTTTGACTGTGGAGTTTCCTTAAAGCATCAGCACTTCCTCAGTAAATTGTTCTGTATCTACTTGTATCTCACACAGAATCCCAGACTGGTTTGGGTTGGGAGGGACCTTAAAACTCACCCAGTCTCACCCCTGCCATGGGCAGGGACACCTTCCACCAGCCCAGGTTGCTCCAAGCCCCGTCCAGCCTGGCCTTGGACACTTCCAGGGATGGGGCAACTGCAGCTTTAATTAACAGGGCGCATAAAGATTTCCTCTGAATACTTTTCCTTCTTACAGGACTGGTCCTTGATGTGCCCAAATGAGTGTCCTGGCCTGGATGACGTGTGGGGAGAGGAATTTGAGAAACTGTATGAGAGGTAAGAAGAGTGAACAGCCCTGTAAGTTGTGTCACCTCTCCCAGAGCTGCCCGTGGGATCTGGGGCACGGCACAGCCTTGTGGGCAGGGGGTTCATTATCATGCTGATAAAAGGGTGAAGAAGGGGGATGTGTCCTTCACACTGCGACCTGTTCAAGGTAGGGCTGTGTGTGAGTGGTCACTTCAGCTGGTGAGAGGGACATCCTGCAGTGATCCCCACCTAGAGCTCTCCGTGGCTTTGCTCGGAACTTGCTGTGTGGATGTTGTAGCGAAAGATTTGCTTCCCTTAAACGAGGGCAGTGTTGCTGCCCTGCTGTGCTCGTTCAGAGCTCAGAGCTCAGCAGTGAGGGGGCTCCTGGCTCCCTGAGGACCTGCTGTGTGGGGCAGGGCTCTGTCCCTGCCCGTGGGAGCCTGGGGCTGATGGCACCGTGTGCCCGTTGCAGCTACGAGCGGCAGGGCCGCGTGCGCAGGGTGGTGAAGGCCCAGCAGCTCTGGTACGCCATCATCGAGTCCCAGACGGAGACTGGCACCCCCTACATGCTCTACAAGGACTCCTGCAACAGGAAGAGCAACCAGCAGAACCTGGGCACCATCAAGTGCAGCAACCTGTGCACCGAGATCGTGGAATACACCAGCAACGAGGAGGTGGGTGGGGAGCGGGGACTGCTCCTGTGGCAGCCCTGGGGAACGGTGTCCAACTGTGCCCTGGGCAAGGGAACGGGCAGCTGAGAAGCTTCTAACTCGAGTACTCAGCTCTCCCACTGCCTGTGTGGGTTCCCCTGCTTTCCCACTGCTGTGGAGGGTTTGGGATAACGCAAGACGGCCATGGAAGGGAACCTCCGAGAGCTGAGGGGGCTCTTTGCCTGGCTGGGAGCTGCTGTGAGCAGCTCTTCAGCTCCTGCTTTAGGAAAACCCTGCCTCTCTTACCCCCAGCAGCAATTCCCTGAGTTCCCTGTGTGCTCCTCTGGTCTCAGAGCTCCATGGATGTGCTGTGGCTGGGCTGCAGCACAGCTGACAAAGGTGAAGGAGGACACAGAGATTGGTCAGTGCTGATACAGGGCAGGGAGATCCAGAGCAGCCAAGCTCTGAGGCTGCTGGGACTGAAAGGATCAGTTTGTGCTGCCTGTGCTGCTGGTGGTTCTTTAATTCACGTGCTTCGGAATATTCATCAAATCCTGAGTGGTCTGGCAGAGATGGAGCCAGCTCTGCTGCCTGCACTGCACAGGAAACCTTTACTGACTTCCTGCAGTTCTCCCAGGGCTGAAGGCAAAGCTGGTGCTAAAAAAATGACCCAAAAAAATCCTCTGGTGTATCTGGATCTCATTGGGATCAGCTGCTGCTCTGGGAACACAAGAAATAGTTGGGCTTAGTTTATGTGGACCTTAAAGCCTCTTCCAGTGCCTAAAGGGGCTCCAGGAGAGCTGGAGAGGGACTTGGGACAAGGGCCTGGAGGGACCTGGGACAAGGGGGAATGGCTTCCCATTGCCAGAGGGCAGCATTAGATGGGATATTGGGAAGGAATTCCTGGCTGGGAGGGTGGGGAGGCCCTGGCCCAGGGTGCCCAGAGAAGCTGTGGCTGCCCCTGGATCCCTGGAAGTGTCCAAGGCCAGGTTGGACGGGGCTTGGAGCAACCTGGGCTGGTGGAAGGTGTCCCTGCCCATGGCAGGGGTGGCACTGGATGGGCTTTGAGGTCCTTTCCAACCCAAACCATTCCATGATTCCACAAGTCCCATTGGGGCTCAGGGGCAGTGCTGAGGTTTGTGTGATAATCCAACCCCACACACCCCCAGCTCCTCTCTGATCCTGCTCTGAACGTCTCAGAAAGCAGCAGCTGTGACATTTGTGGGCCTGAAACAACACGAGGAGATCTGGTGTTTAAATCCCTGCCCATGGCAGAGGTTTGGAACAAGAGGAGCTTTGAGGTCCCTCCCAACCCAAACCCTTCTGGCACTCTGTGCAAGGATGCCTTGCAGGCAGTAGGACTGACCAGGCCGGAATTTTTCAGGTCATGCCACTTTCTCCTCAACCTTTTTGAGCCACCATTGCCTTTCTCCCATCTCCTGAGGCACCACAGGAGCCAGGGGTGCCTTTTCCCAGCGCTGTGGGTTCCCTGGCTGTTGTTCCCGTGCCGTTGGGATCCCGGGCCTGCTGTGGGGCTGAGCTGTGTGCCTCTGGCCCAAGGTGTGGCTACCATGCCCCATGCCCATGCTGTCCCCACAGGTGGCCGTGTGTAACCTGGCCTCCATCGCCCTCAACATGTACGTGACCCCCGAGCACACCTACGACTTCAAGAAGCTGGCAGAGGTCACCAAGGTCATCGTCCGCAACCTCAACAAGATCATCGACATCAACTACTACCCCGTGCCAGAGGTGAGGGCTGGGCTGGGCTGGGGGGGCCAAATCCTGCCAGAGCCCAGGCTGGAGCAATCCCAGAGCGGGCTGGGACACCAGGACTCACTGAGGGACTTCATAAACCTGTTCCCAGGTGGGCCCTGTCAGTGCAGCTGGAGCTTCAGCCCTGAGCTGTTCCGTAGGGAAGCAGTTGTAGGAAAAGCCTCCCCTCAAGGTGGTTCTAGGAATTGTTTCGTATGTGGGGATTTCCATAAAGCACAGAACAGCCCTAGGAACAGAGTGGGAAGTGCAGCAGAGAGAGGGATCCTGGGAAGATCCCAAGAAGGTGTAACTCAGTCCTGTTGGTTTTACAACTCTCTGAGAGGAGGGTGGAGCCAGGTGGGGATTGGGCTCTTCTCCCAGGGAACAAGGGACAGGAGGAGAGGAAACGGCCTCCAACTGTGCCAGGGGAGGTTCAGGTTGGACATCAGGAATAATTCCTTCCTGGAAGGGGCTGTCCAGCCCTGGGGATGTGGAGTCACATCCCTGGAGGGATTTAAGAGCCCCGTGGATGTGGCACTTGGGGACAGGGGTCAGTGGTGGCCTTGGCCGTGGTGGGGGAACAGTTGGACTTGATGGTCTCTGAGGACTTTTCCAACCTCTGTGATTCTGTGATTCTGCTCTATTAAATGGACCTGTTTCCAGGCACGGGCTGAGTGTTCACTTCTAAACCCTGGCTTCCCTAAACAATTGCAGCCTGTGATCAGTTCTAACACACTCAGTCTGGGCCTCCAGTTCCTGCCCCAGCAAACAGCCACAGCGGGGCCCTGGGCAGGCCTGAGGGGTGGGTTGGTGCCCGAGGTGACCTCTGTCCCTGAGGTGACCACTGTCCCCGCTGTCCCCGAGGTGACCACTGTCCTTGCTGTCCCCGAGGTGACCCCTGTCCCCTCTGTCCCCGCAGGCCGAGCGCTCCAACCGGCGGCACCGGCCCATCGGCATCGGGGTGCAGGGCCTGGCCGACGCCTTCATCCTCATGAGGTTCCCCTTCGAGAGCCCCGAGGCCCAGCGCCTGAACCAGCACATCTTCGAGACCATCTACTACGGGGCCCTGGAGGCCAGCTGTGAGCTGGCCCGGGAGCAGGGCCCCTACGACACCTACCAGGGCTCCCCGGTCAGCAAGGGGGTGAGTGCCAGGGAAAAACCTGGGAATGCTCATCCCACTGGGCTGGGGCACAGGCAGGAAGGAACCAGGCAGTGGCAGGTTGGATCTGAGTCACGGTGTGCCCTGGCAGCCAGGAGGGACATCCATGTCCCAGGGGGATTGTCCCACTCTGCTCTGCACTCACCTCAGTGCTGGGGGTGTTTAGGGCACCACGATACAAGAAAGATCTGAAACTGTTAGAGAGCACCCAAAGGAGGGACAGGGGAATGGGGAAGGGTCTGGAGGGGCCATCGAGGAGCAGCTGAGGGCACTTGGCTGGTGCAGCTGGAGCAGAGGAGCCCCAGGGCAGAGCTCAGCGGGGGCTGCAGCTCCTCCCGAGGGGCAGCTCCGACCTCTGGGAGCAGGGACAGGACCCAGGGAAGGGCTGGAGCTGGGACAGGGCAGGCTCAGGGTGGATCTCAGGGAAAGGTTCCTCCCCCAGAGGGTGGTGGGCACTGACCAGGCTCCCCAGGGCAGTGGGCACGGCCCCAAGGCTGCCAGAGCTCCAGGAGGGTTTGGACAACACTCTGAGGGACAGGGGGGAGTGTTGGAGTGTCTGTGCAGGGCCAGGGCTTGGACTGGGTGAGCCTTTGGGGGTCCCTCCTGGCTCAGGATATTCCATGATTCTATGGTTTGAAAAGAAAAGCAAGACTCGGCCAGTGTCCTGGAGCACAGTCAGAACACAGAGTGTAAGGTCACCATACAGGGGCTTCCCTAAGGCTGAATTGTGGAGAAGAGTTCATGGGAATAACAGGTCTGTTTCCAATGGGAATTATGAAATGTGGAGAAAAGAATGCCCTCTCTAATTGGGACTGAACTGTGTTCTTCAGATCCTCCAATATGACATGTGGAACGTCACCCCCTCTGACCTGTGGGACTGGAAGGCTCTGAAGGAGAAGATTGCCAAGTGAGTAGCCCTGCACAGTTTGGAGGAGGTGTGAAGTACCTTCATGGAATTCCAGTCTGGTTTGGGTTGGGAGGGACCTTAAAGCCCATCCAGTGCCACCCCCTGCCATGGGCAGGGACACCTTCCACCAGCCCAGGTTGCTCCAAGCCCCATCCAACCTGGCCTGGGACATTAATTTGGTATGTTCTGTCTGCTGAAAACTAAAAGCAGGGTCCAAGTGTAAAAACAGCCCCCTGTGTTCCCCTCCACCCCAGCAGATCTTTCTTCAGACTGGTTTTTGGGTGGATTCCTTGCACTTTTATTCCTCCAAGGCAGAGGAGCTCACCCTCACCACCCTGCTTTGGCTGAGCTCTCATTTCATCTTGGATGCATCAGCAGAAGGATTTATATTCCCATTAAACACCTGTAGTGATGAGTGAGGCACTGTCAGCCAGGCTTGGGGACTCTTTGCCTGCTGCCAGGGAAGAGCTGAGCCTTGAACATCCTGGAGGCAGGAACTGTTGAGGCGTGAAGTGCCTGGAATGAATTAATTCAGGTTTTTTTGCTCTAATTTTTCAATGTGGTGGCTCTGTCTCCTGTCCTGGGTGTGGGGAGGTCTCGGGCTCTCCGTGGGCTGCTGGTTTGGTTCTGCCTGGGCACTCTGGGGTTGTGCAGGGCCTGACAGACTGTGCTCTGTGCAGCCTGTGTTGTGACCAAATCATTTGGGGAAGCCTCTGATTTAGATGGAAACAGCAAAGCCTTTAGTTCTGCTCCCCCTGTACCCACAATGCCAGTTTGGTGGCCCTTCCCTTTTCCCAGTGGGAGGGTTTGCAGGTTCCCCCAGATTTCCAGGTCCCTGTTCTGTCCTTGGCTCTTTGCTGTCCTGTCTCCCTTGGCTGCAGCTGTGTGACTGTGCCTGCTGTCCCCAGGTACGGTGTGAGGAACAGCCTCCTCCTGTCCCCCATGCCCACTGCCTCCACTGCCCAGATCCTGGGCAACAACGAGTCCATCGAGCCCTACACCAGCAACATCTACACCCGCAGGGTCCTCTCGGGGGAGTTCCAGGTGAGCTCAGGCTCTGGGGGCAAGGGCTGTGCCCTTGTCTGGCATCCCTGAGAGCAAAGACAAGGGGGTGGCTCAGATCAGTTGGATGTTTGTGTCCAAGCACCGAGGGAACGTGGAGCTCTGTGTGTTCCACGAGCCATCCTGGAATGTGGGAAATGATAAAGAAGTGCTGGTTTTGACTGGGAAAGGCCTTTGTGGGGCCTCAGGGTGGCCTGCAGGAGTGACTGCCGAAGGAGGGACGAGTGACCTGATGGGAAGGACGTGGGTGCTGTGGGAAGAGCAGCTGAGACCATGGTCCTGAGGAATGAGGGGCTGTGGAAGAGCTCCACGGATGCAGAGGGGCCTGTCAGGAAAGGGTGTGGAACACCTGAGTTCTGGAGGCTGGAGACAGCAAAGACCTCTCTGGAGACAAGGGGAGTCTCTGCCTGGGTGGGAGGTGTGTCCATCCCCTCGGAGGGGTCTCCTCAGAGCTGTTTTGGGGTGTTCTCCATCCCTCCTGGCTGCAGGATCCCACCACACACGAGTGGTGAGGCCAGAGCAGTGGGTTTAGGAACCTGCCTCCCTGTGTAGGGCAGGGGAGGGCTGTGGGATGGGGACCCTGTCCCAGCAGGGAGAACTTGGCTGTGCTTTCTTCCCAACTGTTCAGCCTGCACTGCTTCTGTCCTTCCCCCTCCTGAGCTGTCTTGGTGATTGTTCAGTGACTCAGGCTGTGGCCAGTGGTCCTGGAAGAGCAAGATGTCTCCCTGTCCCATCTTCTGGCATTCCCCATGCATGTTCCATACACCCCCTTCTCATTTGGCATGGCCAGCAGAATCCCAGAATGGTTTGGGCTGGGAGGGTCCTCAAAGATCCTGTAATTCCAACCCTCTGCTGTGGGCAGGGACACCTTCCACCAGCCCAGGTTGCTCCAAGCCCCATCCAACCTGGCCTTGGACTCTTCCAGGGGTGGAAATGGTCCCTCAGTGCTGACCCAGGAGTGAGACTCTGTCAGGGCTGTGCAGGGTCTTGTTGAACCATTTCAGAACCTTCTTTGCCCCTCCCAGGTGGTGAATCCCCACTTGCTGAAGGACCTGACGGAGAGGGGCCTGTGGAACGAGGAGATGAAAAACCAAATCATTGCCCACAACGGCTCCATCCAGGTAGGAGGGAGCAGGGCAGGGATCCCTGCCTGGCAGGCTCTGCTCGGTCTGGAGCCCCTCTTACAAAGGTTATACAGAGGTGATCCCATAGCAGGGAGCGCCGTAGGATTCTGGAATATCCGAGTTGGACCCACCAGGATCATCCCATCCAACACCGGGGCCGTTGGTGGTTGAACCCCTCTGGAAAACCCTTCCTGTTCCTTTCAGAACATCCCTGAGATCCCGGACGACCTGAAGCAGCTCTACAAGACGGTGTGGGAGATCTCCCAGAAAACCATCCTGAAGATGGCTGCGGACAGAGGGGCCTTCATCGACCAGAGCCAGTCCCTCAACATCCACATCGCAGAGCCCAACTACGGGAAGCTCACCAGCATGCACTTCTACGGCTGGAAACAGGTACAGGAGGGAGGGAACGGGGCCAGGGGCTGGGAATGGGGGCTTAGGGAAAGGGAATGGGGGCAGGGACTGGGAATGGGGGTCAGGGACTGGGAATGGGGGTCAGGGACTGGGAGTGGGGTCAGAGACTGGGAGTGGGGGTCAGGGGCTGGGAATGGGGGGCAGGGACTGGGAGTGGGGACTTAGGGACTGGGAATGGGGGCTTAGGGACTGGGAATGGGG
>NW_020897832.1:185379-199039 GCF_003984885.1 Neopelma chrysocephalum | reverse complement strand
TCCAGGCTGAGCCCCCCCAGCTCCCTCAGCCCCTCCTGCTGCTCCAGCCCCTTCCCAGCTCCGTTCCCTTCCCTGCACACTCCCAGCACACCAGATCCGTGCTGGTGCTCCCAGCCAGCCCCATAATTGATGGTTACCAGGAAGCCCCACAATTATCCAAAATGCTGCCCGGGCAGGGGGAGGTTGGAGAGGTGCCAGACGAGGACCCCGATGGATGTTCCCCATCAGAGGCAGGCGACGCCTCCTTTCAGCCGTTGGGGACAATGAGAGCAAACGACAAAAGCATTTGATCTTATGTGTGTGGTCTTCATCAAATTAGCAAAAAAAAAAAAAAAATCCTCGGAGGGCAGGGGGAGAGTTAAAGAAATGTATTTTTAAAGGGACCTTGAAGGAGGGTCCCGTGAGCGGTGCCTGACCAGGGAGTTTGCAGAGGAATCGGGGCAGTTATGGCCAGTTTTGGGGTTTATCTTTGGTAACCAGCCCTAAACCACTGGGATTCCCTGGAAAGGCTTGTTACTCTGGAAGCAGGATCCGTCTGAGGGTCCCAAGTGCACCATCCCAAAGTGTAGCCCCCACATTGCTGTTTGTGTGAGGAAATTTGTGACAGCTCTGGTGGGTTTGGGGTTTTTTTTCCTTTCTTTCACATGAAAAGTAGGTTGGATCAGTGTGTTCCATGATTCCAGCTGCTCCTGCCGAGGTAGGAGTGACCTGGCACGGGGGCTGTTCACTGCTTGTTTTCATGGCACTCTTTAAAGCTTTTTTTGCATAAATGAAGAAGATAAACACTGATGGGTGATTTAAAAAAAGGTGCTACAGGTGTTCTCTGTGCAGTGTCCTGCAGAGCATTTTGCTCTTAACCAACTCTACACGTGCTGGGGCTTCTCTTTTTCAAAATTAAATCTAATTAGTTCACTTATTCTACAGGCAAAAAACATCTAATGAACGTGCAATGGGCTCTGGTGCTGCAAATACAAACGGAAGGTCATGGGCAGAAATGAAATCACTGTTTAAAATGAGTGATGGTCACACTGATCTTTTCCTCATCCGTCTGGGGAGCAAATTCCTGCCCAAAACAGCAGCAGCCACTCAGATCTCCCAGCTGTGCAGGTGAAGTGTCAGTGCCACCACTCGCACAGGAAAAATGAAATTAAAACGTTTTATTTCTTCCACGGGCTCCAGCCAAAAGCTCTCGAGTAGCTCTCCAGGAAAAGAGATGGCAGAGGAGAGGATGATTTTCCCAGTTTCAAAGTATATGGAATATTTGAGTGTTATCCCCCTTTTGTCATCTAATTACGAGAACCAAAGCCCCCCCCCCTTTTCCAGTCTCACATTTGCATTTATAATAACATGTTGCCATGGCAAAATCTTATAATCCTTGACTTCTTGGATGAAAACACATCCTTATAGGAGTATAAAGAGAGGGAAAAAGGACCAAGCAGAGGCAGCAGCATCCAGGTTTGTGTCCCTGCAGCCCCAGGTCCCTCCTGCAGCCCCGGGGCTGGTTTGGCTCTGGGACACACGAGGGACTGGTGAATCCCCCCGGGGGGGCCAAAGCAGGGCTGGATGTGTCAAAGGGAATCCACAGAGAGCTGGAGGAGCCGCCCATTGTCCCCCGCTCGTGCTGCTAAATGTGGGATTAGGGAGGAAACGGCCCCCCGGCTCATTGGGCCCATTCAAGAGGGGCTTGTTCCCAAATTTCGTGACAAGGGTGGCTTCTATTGAGAGCCCCGGCTGATATCACCCCCCGCACAAAGGGGGGCTTTAGGGGGTTAATTAAAGCCAGGTAATGGAAAGAATGGGGGAGCTGACACTTCCCGGATGCCACCGTGGATCCAGGGTAGGAGCAGGGACTCGGGGCAGGAGGTGACACGTCCCTGCTGCCACCGGGGTGACCCAGAGCTGGGGCTGCCACTGGGGTGTTTTTAGGGTGAAGCTGGACATTGGCAGTCGCTTCCCTTTCCTCTGCCAAGAATCATGAGCAGGATTGTTCCCCAACCAGCCCCCGGGGATCAGCAACAGGATCAGCCCCAGAGAATCCCGGATGGTTCCCCCAAGAATCCCGTGGGAATCTCACTCATCACTCAGGATACAGGATGGCCCCATCCCTGGGAGTGTCCAAGGCCAGGTTGGACGGGGTTTGGAGCAGCCTGGGCTGGTGGAAGGTGTCCCTGCCCATGGCAGGGGTGGCACTGGATGGGCTTTGAGCTCCATGTCCTTGCTGGGCTGTTCCCCAGGACCAAGGGGCAGAACCCCCCCTGCCCTGCTGCCCATGCTGGGAGATCAGCCCAGGGTGCTGTTTGCTTTATTAAGCCTGTTTCCTTTATTAAATTTATCTCTGTAAACCAAAGCACCTAAAACCAGAACAAAACACTTACTGTCTGTGCCAACAGAAAAGGTTTGTCTTTGAGGTCCCATTTCTTTTTTCCTACCGGTTTATAATGATTGTTATTTCTGTAGAAAGCTCCTTTTTTGATCTTTACAGGGAATTGAGCACTAAATCAGCAGCCCGAAACTTTTCTGATAATGCCACTGTTTACAGAGCGAGTCCTTTTTGTGGTGCAGCTGCTGAAGGACTGTGGAATTATAGAATATCCTGAGCTGGAAGGGACCCCCAAGGATCGCCCAGTCCAAGCTCTGGCCCTGCCCAGGACACCCCAACACTCCCCCCTGTCCCTGAGAGTGTTGTCCAAACCCTCCTGGAGCTCTGGCAGCCTTGGGGCCGTGCCCACTGCCCTGGGGAGCCTGGGCAGTGCCCACCACCCTCTGGGGGAGGAACCTTTCCCTGGGATCCAACCCATCCCCAGGTAATGTCTGTTGCTGCACATCCCCCCTGGAATCAGTGCCTTGGGAGCTGCTGGTGTGGGAGAGGGAGGATCCCACCTTTTCCTGCAGCTCTTCCCAGCGGGTCCCTGGGGATGAAGGGGCAGCTGTGGTGGCCTTGCCAGGGGGGGTCTGATCAAAGCCTTGGAAGTTGTTTGGATAAAGAGAATTTGTTGTCGTCCAGCAGAGACGGGGTAAAGATTGACTGAATAAAACACAGGAGGCACCAGGAGGATCCCAGGGCTGGAGCAGCTCTGCTGGGAGGAAAGGCTGGGAGAGCTGGGATTGTTCAGCCTGGAGAGGAGAAGCTTTGGGGTGACCTGATTGTGGCCTTGCAGGGCCTGAAGGGGCTCCAGGAAAGATGGAGAGAGACTATTTCCAAGGGCTGGAGGGACAGGACAAGGGGGAATGGCTTCAAACTGGCAGAGAGTAAGTTTGGATCAGATATTAGGAAGAAATCCTTCTCTCTGAGGGTGGGGAGGCCCTGGCCCAGGTTACCCAGAGAAGCTGTGGCTGCCCCTGGATCCCTGGAAGTGTCCCAGGCCAGGTTGGACGGGGCTTGGAGCAACCTGGGCTGGTGGAAGGTGTCCCTGCCCACGGCAGGGGGTGGCACTGGATGGGCTTTGAGGTCCCTCCCAACCCGACCCAGCCTGGGATTTCACTGAAAACAGAAAACTATTGCAAAAAGAAGTCAAGGATTGGAATTTACAATTCCAGAACTGCCTCTGAGCCTAAAACATCCCCACCAGAGCCAAACCCCAGTTCTCTCCCTGACAGGTGTGTCAGGCCTCCCTCCTGCTCAGTCACAGCAGGGTGGGGAAATTCAACCTTGCACCAAAGAACAGGGAAAGCCCAGGTCTTGCCTTCGGTCCAGGGGGAAAAATCATCTCCCCTGGCCTTTTTTTCCAGCCAATGGTGCAGGGAGGGAGGAGGAAAAGGGTCTTTTGGAGGCTCTTTTTCATCTGAGAGTGAGTCGGCAATTAAAGCTGACTCTGCTTATTCATTAGATCACATTAGAAAACCCGGCAAAAGTGGAGGGGGAAACTCTCTAAACAAATTTGGGGCCCTGTCCCCTCATTCATCGACAGTTATGAGCCGTCAATGTGCTCAATTTGGGCACTAACTGCTTCTGAAGTACAACCATATGGTTGCGTTAAAACATCTTTTTTCGTGCTTAATTTGAGGCAGCGATGGCCCCTAATCAGCCGCGTGCGGATGAGCCCCCTAATTGATGAATAATGAGTCACGTGCTCCCCCTGATTGCGGCATCACCGAATTAATCCTTTTAATCACCGCGCGGGGACGGTGGCGGGGCCGAGGTTTGTTCCGGCGGCCCCGCAGGTGGAGGGGCTGCTCCTCTCCCGCTTTTCCTGGGCACCGGGAACACATGGAGAGCTCCAGCGGGACCCGCGGGATCGGCCTTGGACAGGGAGGGTGGAAAGGGCTCAGCTTTGCCCTCCGGTGTCACCCTGGTCGTGGAATCATGGAATGGTTTGGGTTGGAAGGGACCTCAAAGCCCATCCAGTGCCACCCCCTGCCACGGGCAGGGACACCTTCCACCAGCCCAGGTTGCTCCAAGCCCCGTCCAACCTGGCCTTGGACACTTCCAGGGATCCAGGGGCAGCCACAGCTTCTCTGGGAATTCTATCCCAGTCCCTACCCACCCTCCCAGCCAGGAATTCCTTCCCAATATCCCATCTATCCCTGCCCTCTGGCAGTGGGAAGCCATTCCTTGTGTCCTGTCCCTCCATCCCTTGTCCCCAGTCCCTCTCCAGCTCTCCTGGAGCCCCTTCAGGCCCTGGAAGGGGCTCTCAGGTCTCCCTGGAGCCTTCTCCTCTCCAGGCTGGACACTCCAGCTGAAATGCTGGGATGAGGCTTGTCCTGATGACACAGGAGAAGCAAAGCAGGACAGAGATGTCCCTGTCCATGTCCAGCTCCACGTTTCTGCCCCCCTGGATTTTGCTGGTCCCTCGAATTTGTTCTGCCTCTGGTGCCGTGGCTGTTTGCACACACAGGGATGGAGTTTTACAGGAATTTCGGAGTTTTACAGGAATTTCGGAGTTTTACAGGAATTTCGGAGTTTTACAGGGATTTTGGAGTTTTACAGGGATTTTGGAGTTTTACAGGGATTTTGGAGTTTTACAGGGATTTTTGAGTTTTACAGGAATTTTGGAGTTTTCCAGGAATTTTGGAGTTCTACAGGGATTTTGGTGCCCCCAAATCTGGATTCCAAGCCCCACGAGGAGAGCTCAGGTGACCCCCTTTCCCCCAGGACGGGATGTCACCTCGGGGGATGTTCGGGGCAGTTTCCTGAGCAGACCCTGCACCTGCCAGGAGAAGACTCGGCTCCGTTTCTAAATTAATGTCCTCGCTTAGATCAGGACAGAAACGGAACTTAAAGCAAAAATTCTAAAGTTACATTTAATCAAAGAACATACTCGTGTGCTGGCACTTAAAATAAGTGAAAAAAAAAAGTCAATAATGATTTGTCTGGTGTTCATTAGAACACTGAAACATTTGCACCGGGTTATTTTTCCATTGCTACCTCGGAGCCTTTCATACAGAGGCTGAATTGATTATCCCTATCTGTCAGAAGCATCCAGCTCTGGCATTATTGACCTCATACAGCTAATTGCACAATTATCTTTCAACTCTGCGATGAAGTGCCGCTGATTCTTATGGTTTGAATTTTAAAAATCTTACTGTTGAACTCCTGTGCAGCAGAACAAAAATCCCTATTTTCCCCTCTTCCTCACACTAATAAACACAACACAGCCACCCTGGGTTGTGTTGCCTTTCCATTTTTAGTGGCAACAGGGTTCCCCACTGGCAGGGAAAAGTGTTCCAAGGTGATGTGGTGACCAGGGCAGGGACTGTCCCCTGTGCTGGCACTGCTGAGGGACCTCCAGGGCTGTGTCCGGGTCTGGAACCTCATGGAAGAGGGACAAGGAGGGGCTGGAGCGTGTGCAGGGAAGGGAACGGAGCTGGGAAGGGGCTGGAGCAGCAGGAGAGGATGAGGGATCCGGGAAGGAGCTGGAGCAGCAGCCTGGCTCTCCCTGGAATGTCCAGTCTGAGAGTCCAGCCGAGGTGATGAAGCCAAACCAGCCCAGCCCGCACCTTTCCTGGGGGTTCCAGGGGGTTCCAGCCCGGCCCGGGTGGGGCCGCTGCGCTCAAATTATTTCAGACACGTCCCAGATTATCCGTGTTTGTTCCCGGCCAACCCATATTCATGGGGCTATTTGGGGGCTTTGTGGAATGACGGTCATTATGTGATATCGCAGACAGCTATTATTGCTGCTCCGGCTTTAATAAACGCCTGGCAGGTTTAATAAAACTGATCCAGATTTAAAGTGTCCCTCCGGCGATAAATCACCTGAGAAAAAAAAATTGTCCAGTCTACTCCTGCTCCGGGGTTTCTGCTCGGTTCCATTCATCGGGAGGAATAAGTCCCCCTGCCCTCCGAAAAATCAAGCTGTTTCCATCTAGTTCAGGCGTAGCTGCTGAACAAAGGAGTTCATAAATCTAAATAATTACAGTTAACGATTAATGCAATTAAAAATGTAAAAAAATATTGGAAACAGTTTTAGCCAGCAGGTATTAAAAATCGTCGAAATGAATGCTGCAAATCCCCGAGATTTGAGAATTAACTCAATCGGGCTATTTTAGCGCTTTGGAAAGAGAAAGGGGAGAAGCAGCTCGGGAGCTCCTGGCCCAGACCAGGAGCCTTTGCCAAATGTAGGTGCTTCCCAAGCCACCTTCCGCTTTTCTTTTTTTTTTTCTTTTTCTTTTTTTTTTTTTTTTTTTAGGAAGGAAACGACTCCTAAAACAAACTAATTTTTGGTGGTTTTTTTCTTCCCTCCGCAAACAGTCCGGAGCTGCGGTGGATTTGTCCTTACAAACGCGGGCCATTGAGGAGCCCCTGCAGCCACATGCACACAAGCAGTAACTGTTTGTGTGCCAAGCTGTTTGTCAGCCCCGGGTGACAGCGCCGGGCCATTCACTCCTTTGTCCCGGGTCCGGCCCGAACCCCAACCTGGGCCGGGGGCTCTGGGAGAGCTAAACCTTCCTGCCACCGCCGTATAATGACCAGACTGTTTCATTAGGGAGGACAATTCCCCCGCCAAATCCAGCCCAAACAACTTATTTCACAATTTGTGAGCGGAATTAAGTGGGGGGGGTGGGCGGGAGAAGGTGAGTGGCACACAAAGGGCGGGGGGACAAGAGCTCCATCCCGGCCGGCCCCGAATGCAGATCAGCGGATTAGGGGGTCCCCGGCACCGGGTCAAGTGTCTCGAGGGGAGCTGATAAACACCCCAAACCTGACAACAGATTTTCCTTTCTTCCTGCCCCACTTGTTAAGTGCCGGAGCAAATCTGCTGAATGGCGGCGGAGTTTACTTAGGGGCCTTTTCTTCCCGAAGACACTCGATCCATTTTCTGAAGCCCGTTTCAGGCGGGCTCCGGAATAAATTTGCTCCGCATCCCGCACAAAAAAAAAAAAAAACCCTCGGCCCTCCCCCCTCGCCGCCTTAACCACCGCCTTTGTCTCAAGGTGTGTGAACAAGGGGGACGAAATCTGCGCTGAGAAAAGCCAGATCGAGTCCCCTCCGCGGATTAAGTCGAGCACTTTGAAGATCGTCTGAATGACTGACTTTTCATCTTTAAAAAAAAAAAAAAGTTGTGCGGTGTTTTTTTTTTTCCTTGGAGACGGTTCTAATTTCAAACAAACATAATAAATATATTTTTTTTCCAGTATTTTCGCCAAAATGCCGATTGTTGGGGCGAGAATCTGGCAGAGGATTCTCTTACAGTGTCCTCGTAGCTTTGTCGTGGTCACCTGGCCGTCACACTGGGGACCAAAGGGAGGGGGCTCTGCCAGGAGGGCATGAAAGGAATCTGGAATGTTGAAAATCCAAGCCACCTCGTGCTGTAGATGTGACCCAGGGGCTCGGGGTGGTGGCACAGGCAGCAGGAATCTTGCAGGTGTCCTGCTCTGAGGGAGCCTGAGCCGGAGGGTGGCTGGACCACGATGGTCTCTGAGATCCCTTCCAACCCAGGCCATTCCATGATTCCATGGTTATTCACCCTGGGAACGGGGCTGGGAAGGGTGGGGACAGCAGGTGACAGCAGCCTTTGAGCTGTGTCACTGCTGGTGCAGCCACTCATCCCTCAGCCTCTTCCTGCTGCCTCTGCCCTCCCGAAGGCTCCAGCACGGGATGATCCCGGCGTGGGATGATCCCGGTGTGGGATGATCCCGGCTCCTGGGAGCCAGGCTGGCTCATTCAGCTTTAGGTGACAGTCACGCCGGGGGCCAGTTGGCAAAGACAAGATGTTGCCTGGGGTGGAAAAGTCCTGATGCAAGAGCAGAGCTCCCAGAGCACCCCCACGGCACCCACCCCCCTCAGGGGGCTCCAGCCTCCAGTCCCGAGGTCCTTCTTGTCCTCACCCTCCTCCCTGCAGCGCATGGCAACCCTCCCCTCTGTCGGGGTGCAACCATTCCCCCTCTCCTGTCACTCCAGCTCCCGAGGAACAGCCCCTCTCCCATTTCCCTGGAGCCCCTTCAGGCACTGGGAGGTGCTGGGAGGTCTCTTCCCCAGGTTGGACAGCCCCAGCTTTCTCAGCCTGTTTCCACAGGGGTGTTTCCTTTCCTCTTCTCCCAGAGGAGATGCACTTTGGGTCGAAGGGAGGTGGCACAAAACCCCTGTGTTTGGCAACTAAACCTCCTGTGCTGCCTGCAGGTCCTGCCACCCCTGTGGGTGTTGAGTGGGGCAGTGCCAACCACCCCCAAAACTGCTGCCCTGGGCTCCAAGAGCACTTGTGCTTCATGCAATGGTCTGCAGCCATCCATGGGTAGGGTTAGATGGGACACTGGGAAGGAATTCCTGGCTGGGAGGGTGGGGAGGGGCTGGAATAGAATTCCCAGAGAAGCTGTGGCTGCCCCTGGATCCCTGGAAGGGTCCAAGGCAGGGTTGGACGGGGCTGGAGGCTTTGGGGCTGGGGGATCAGTGGTGGCAGGGAGCAGCCAGGGTGCCAGGGCCAGGTTGGCACTGCTGGGCCATGCAGCAGCCACAGGGAATGGTGAGGCCAGGACTTGCTGTTTTCCGTGGATCCAGGGACAAAGGGAAGCAGGAGCAGAGAGTGTGCCACGGCTACACGGGAGCTGGGAAGTGACCCACAGCTTTAGGGAAAGTTCCCAGGGTTTCTAGGCTGAAATGCAGCTTCATCTCCTCGTTTGTTCAACACAACTTGTTTTCCCAAAGAGAGAATTATGAGCCAGTCAGTCTGACTCTGGTTCCTCATCTTACAAGTCCTCTGAGGAGCAGCTGAGGGAGCTGGGAAGGGGCTGGAGCAGCAGGAGGGGCTGAGGGAGCTGGGGGGGCTCAGCCTGGAGCAAAGGAGGCTCAGGGGGGACCTTCTGGCTCTGCAACCCCCTGACAGGAGGGGGGAGCCGGGGGGGGGTCGGGCTCTGCTCCCAGGGAACAAGGGACAGGAGGAGAGGGAACGGCCTCCAGCTGTGCCAGGGGAGGCTCAGGTTGGCCAGGAGGAGGAATTTCCTGCTGGAAAGGGTGGTGAGGCCTTGGCAGGGGCTGCCCAGGGAGGTTTGGAGCTCGGTCCCAGCCGGCCCAGGGGAGGAGGTTGAGCAGCAGAGCAGGTTTGGTGGCTCTCAGTGCTCTGACCTCGGCGGCTGCATCGAGGCAGAGCCATTAGAGGAGCTCAGCCTTTGATGGGGAGTGTGAGCTGCACACAGGTCACAGCACATAATGAGATAAACTTTCACTTGAAACTAATTCTTGAGCTTATTATGCTGTAATAGCTTTGGGAAAATCACTTTGCATGGACATATTGCGTTCTCGGAGGTGCAGCTAAGCCAGAGAGGTTATTTTCCTCTTCATTTCCAAATGCACCAACTTTAAAGGACACTTTCAGGGATTAGAAAAACATGTTTTGGTTAAATCGTGCTACCCACGTCGAGGCTGTGTGCAATTAAATTCCATCACTGAGATTACCAATTATTAGATTATATATGTATTTTTAAACCAGCAATTGTGACAAGGGGCTGCACGAAGAAACCAGCAGTATGTGCAAAGAATCACTAAATAACTGATAAATAGGCTTAAGTTATTTAAACTGGCATCCCAAGTAGCTTAAGCAGTATGTTTTGCATCATCTAAATTTCCAAATACCTGGAGTATATTTGTAAACATGGCAATCTAACATTTTGCCGAGCAGCACATTCACATTCAAATTAGCATAAATGAGGATTTAACAGCTGATTGCACAGTGTGAATGATAGGAACTAATTGTCAGAGAGGGAGAGCGGTGGGATGATGGTCCTGGGGCAGGGACAGGATACCTTGTGGGAGCAGTGGGAAGGGTTTGGGCAGAGCAGCAGGGCCCGGGGCTGGGCTCAGTGTGCTCCCGGTGCTTCAGCAGAACAGGGACCCCCCTCCTCGTGTTCCTGTCGGGGGCTGGTGGAACTTCCCAGCACTCCCAGGGCAGGGCTTTGCTGCTGCCTGGGGGCTTCAAAAAGGGACAAGGAAAAGGGATTTTTGGAGAGGTCCCTGGCTTCCTGCGTGACCAAACTCTGGCAGTGTCCTCTGAAAACAAAATAATGGGAATTTGGCTTCTTTTGGCTCCCGAAGCCTTAAATCTAAATTATGTGCTCTGGGCGTGGCCTCTGGCACGTCCAGGGGTAGTTGCAGCAGCAAAGCACTGAGCTGGCACAGAGAAATTCTGAAAGCCCTCAGGTTTAGGCTTTTCTTGGCAATGCCCCAGCACAGCTCGGCAGAAATTAACTGTTCTTGCAAAAAGCAGGGACTGAATCAGTGACATGAACCCAAAATCTCCTCCCTAAGGGAAGATCTTCAGGGGTGACCAACACACGAGGGGCTGTGGATGAACAGTTCTGACACCAAACCCACCCTGTTGCGCAGCTGAATTGCAGCTTTTTCCTTGGGGTTTTATCTCCCCTGAAAGGATCCGTGAAGACAATTCCCAGTCACACCTGTCAGAGCCCACTGGGATGTGGGAGAGGAGGCAGCCTCAGGACCTGCCCTGCAGTCAGGGGTCCCCACCCCTCCAGTGCCAGGGCAGGGGGCACGGGGGGATCCTTTGAGACCTCCCTGGAGACACAGACAGGAAAGCTGGACTCAAATCCAGCCTGGAAGGAACCCTGAGCAACTGGATCTGGAGGGTGGCATCCCTGAGGATGGGAGGGGTTGGAATGGGATGAGTTTGTCTGGGATCTGGGAAGGGTCTGGAGCAGCAGGAGGGGCTGAGGGAGCTGGGGGGGCTCAGCCTGGAGCAAAGGAGGCTCAGGGGGGACCTTCTGGCTCTGCCACCCCCTGACAGGAGGGGGGAGCCGGGGGGGTTCGGGCTCTGCTCCCAGGGAACAAGGGACAGGAGGAGAGGGAACGGCCTCCAGCTGTGCCAGGGGAGGTTTAAATCGGACATCAGGAAAAAAATCCCGCGCGAAAAAAGTTGCTGAGCCCTGGCACGGGCTGCCCGGGGAAACTGTGGGATCACCATCCTTGGAATGTTCAAAAAACACCCCAAGTGGCCACCCCATAACTCTTTGCTGCCCACGGGGTGCTGCCAGCTGCCATCTGCACCAGCAAGGAGGGCTGGAGCCCCGGGGGGAGGCTGACACTGCTCTGGGGGCTCTCAAAAGCCACAATGGCAGCACTCAGAAGTGAAGGAGGAAGCCTTGACTTATTTAGCCCCCCTCGAAAACAACGAGAAGCAGCTCCTTTGTGGGGCTGAATGGGGGCAGTAAATCTTGCTGCTTTTCTTTGCCACGTCCAGGAAGCTCCTCCTTGGTTTGTCAGCCCCCTGAACCATCCCAGGGACGTGGCAGCACCTTGTGCCGTGCCCACAATAAATCACTTGGTGCTCACTGGGTTGGCTGGGCTTGTAATCTCTTCTCTGTGTGTTTATGATGTCCAGCCTTATTAAGGGCTTATGGCCTTATCTTCATTTTCCCTCAATCCAGATGCTTGTAATGATTATTCATTCCCATTATTTTCCCAGCTGTACCTTCCCTTGCTGGTTAATCTCCATTTCCATGGGGTTTAACAAGGGGTGTGTGGGTGTGCACGGACTTCTTGGTGACTCTTGGAAAAGGAAAAAGGAGTCGTGTTTCATCTTCCCAGATTCTGTAACATCAGTGGAGAGCTGGAATCCTCCCAGCTGGATACAACCAGCAGGAGAGAGCCAAGGGAGAAGCAGGACAGCTCCACCCCAAACCAGGGCAGAGACACTCTGGTGGAGAGGAGCAGGCACCACTTTACACATCTTTTGTTATCTTGACAGCAAAGGCATTTAGATAATCCCAGAATCCCAAAATCCCAGAGTCACTGGGGTTGGAAAAGCCCTCCCAGCCCATGGATCCCCCCTGTGCCCCATCCCCACCTTGTCCCCCAGCCCAGAGCACTGAGTGCCACGGCCAGGCCTTCCTGGGACACCTCCAGGGCTGGGCACTCCAAACCTCCCTGGGCAGCCCCTGCCAAGGCCTCACCACCCTTTCCAGCAGGAAATTCCTCCTCCTGGCCAACCTGAGCCTCCCCTGGCACAGCTGGAGGCCGTTCCCTCTTGTTTCAGCAGGGCTCAGGCTTTGGTGTCACAGCCCATCCTTGTCTTTAGGGATAACCCTGAAGGCTGGAGCCTCCCAAGGGGGGTTCAGACAAACCAACTCTTCTCTCCTGGAGGGCTCACACTGCACCAGGGGGTTGTATTTTCACTTGGCAGCTGCTAAGGTTTAAGATACACAGTTCTCCTCCAAAAAAGGGAATTGGTCTTGGCATCACAGAGTGATTTGGGTTGGGAGGGACCTTAAATCCCACCTCATTCCCTAATCCCATCTCACACCCTGACCCTTCCACCAGCCCAGGTTGCTCCAAGCCCCGTCCAACCTGGCCTTGGACACTTCCAGGGATCCAGGGGCAGCCACAGCTTCTCTGGGCTTCTCTAAACGTACATGTTTTTATAGAAAAGGCAGGTTTTGTTTTCAGATGGGAGGAAAACATCGTCCTTTCTTCTGTCCTCATTTCCAGGGACTGTTCTGATGGAAAAGAAATTGTGAAGGAAAAACAGCCCCCGAGGTTTTCATGATCTTTTAAATCCACAGCTGCAATGAAGACTGAAGGATAAAGCACCTTGGGGAGTGTTACTAATTGGAGGTGCTTCCTTTTTCCTCCCTTCTCCAGGTAGGATGAGCCAAGAATTCCAGTTTGCTTCTCTATCCTGTTGAATTTGGGGAGATTTGTCTCTTCTTTGTGTCACAATGTTGTCACAACCCACATTTCAGCTCCTGGGCTCCACAGAGCTCTGATCCAAACCCATGGGAGTCTGTCCCTTCCTTCTCCCTCGGGGCAGGAACGGGAAGAATAAATTATCAGCTCGGTGGTTTTGTTCTGTGCAAAGAAGAGAAACCCAAAGCAGGTTTGAGCAGGAGCCCTCGTGGTTGGTGACACCCCAGTGGTGAGGGGGGACAGGAAGGGCTCAGGGCCATCTGCCCTGGCTGCCCCTGACATCTGCTGCCCTGCCTGGCCACGGTGGGGAGCAGCAGAGGGGCTGCTGAGGACTGGGGGCAGCGTTTCCAGCCCTGGCTCCTTAGCAGGGGTCAGAGCAGTGGCCATTCAGCCCCAGCACACTGAGCACTAAAGGCATGACCCCAGGCAGAGTTCAGGGCAGAGACACAGCCCTGGGCCACGACCCCAGGAGCAGCTCAGCCTGTTCTGAGGGGATGGGGAGGGATAGAATTACCTACTGGAATAAAGTTACCAGAGTTACTACTGGAATAAAGTTACCAGAGTTACCTCCTGGAATAAAGTTACCAGAGT
>NW_020897832.1:169581-185369 GCF_003984885.1 Neopelma chrysocephalum | reverse complement strand
TTACCAGAGTTACCTCCTGGAATAAAGTTACCAGAGTTACCTATTGGAATAAACCAGCACTGGGAAGAGGGATGGCACTGAAGTCCATTTTTAGGGGCTGGATAAATCTGTTTTCAGATCCTCCTCTCTAGGGCATTGCTGTCTGGCATCTTGTTTCAACAAGCAAAATAAGACCACCAAACCTTTCAGGAGCTGGGGTTTGATGGTCCTTGGGGGTCCCTTCCAACTCAGGATATTCTGTGATTTCACAGTGTAAGGAAGATGTGGAAAATTCCCCAAAACCAATGGGAGCCTGCTTGGGAAGGAGACAGTGAAGTGCCTGGTGGGAATGATCAGGGTGAGCATCAGATCAAAAGAAACAATTAATGGAGAGACAAGAGGAGAGTCTGGGTTTGTGTCATAACCTTGAGGCAAAAAGTCAGCATTTCCCAGGGATTTCCTTGCTCTTCTTGCTCCTCAACCTGGGAACGAAGCCCTTTCACCAGGACAAGTTCTGGGGGCTTTAAGTATTTATTCTTTTGGAAAGGACAGTTGAGTTGCTGCTTTGGCACAATCAGCACTTTGCAAGTTATGGATTTTGTCAAATTTTTGCTTCTGGTGGTGCTGGGTGCTGGTGGGACTGGATGATCTTTAAGGTCTCTTCCATCCTTGATTATTCTGGGATTGGTATCCTGAACTTTATCTGATGGGATAAAATGGCTGGACTGACAAACACCACCCTGGGGACAAAAAAAAAAATAAAAAATAATCAATCAAGTTGATTTTGCTGCAGTTTTGCTTCAGGAGGGAAAAGTCCAGTAGTGTTGGATGGACATTTTGGTCTTTTTGAAACTAAACATTCTCATTTTTTGTTGGGTTCTCAGCAGGGTTCTGTGTGTCAGATTCCCTTGGTTTTGTGTTTTTGGAAACATTATAATACAAAGCAGCTGAAAAAGGTGAAACAGAGAGGAACAGCTTGATCAACCCAACAGGTAGTGCCAGGATTTTAATTTTTGTTTTGCTTTATTATTTGTTTGTGTGTGTGTTTGTTTGTTTGTTTGTAAATGGCCTCAAAACCAATGTTTTTTTGGATCCTTCCTTTTAAGAGAGTTTCTAATTTCAAATTCCGAATCTTAAGAGAATTTCCATTGTCTGCACAGCAGGTACCTGGCCCATGGAAACTCTGGTTGGCACTATTTTATTAACTTCACCATCTCCTCCTACACCTGCAACAGGCCTGTGACCTTGCTCTCACATATCCCTGGATAGATCCCACCCAGATATATCCCAAAGTGTGAGGAAATCAAGGCTTCTGCCCCTCCCACTGCTGGTGTCAGAGGGTGTTCTGGGCTGTTTGTGGTCACTGTGATGCTCCAAGAGCTCCTCTGTGTGGGTTCCCTCTGACCCGGGGGATACAGGGGGGGCAGCTGAACCCAAATCCCTGCTTTTCCAGTGGAAAAGAGGCTGCTGGAGCAGGACCCACCATTTCCTAAAACAAAGCAGAGAAACGTGCCCCAGGAGTGGTTTGACTTCAGCCAGGAGAGGGTGACTCCTCACATTCCCTCATTTTTAGATCCAAGGGAAACAGGCACTTCTTCCCCACGAGGAGCTCTGGGAATTGTGAAACCATTCGAGTGTTTTATCCTAAAAATTCCTCATCAACACGGGACCAGCAAGCCCTGGGTGGCAGTTTCCTGAGGCTCCGTGGTGGTTCCAGTGCCTGTGGACTCCCCTCTCCAGGACACGGGGCAAGGAAAACGTGGGGGTTCCCCAGGTTTGGGGCACCAGGAGCTCTGACCCTCTGAGTCACGGACACTTGGGTGCAGAGGGAGGTGGAAGTTGGGCTGTCAGACCCCTGACCCCCTGTCAGGGTGCCTGGGGGGTGTTGGGTGCTCTGTTTGGCCCCAAAGCCCCTCAGCCTGCCCGGGGCTGTGAGGGGTGGGGGGACAGGGGGTGTCTCTGACCTCAAAATCATTTAAACCCAGAAATGAAAGGAGCTGAGCTCCTATAAAGGGGCAGGTTGTGTTTCTGTCTGATTTGGACGAGGCTCTCGGGCACAGGGTGGGGTTCTTGGGGTGTTGGACTGGCTGCTCCTGGTGGGTCCCTTCCAGCTCAGGATGTTCCGTGATTCCATGAGCTCTCCTGTGTCTGTTCTGTGCTCAGCCAGCTCCTCCCTGCCTCACCTGGGGCCTTCTGAGTGCACTCACACCCCGAGATTTTACCCCACTGCAGCAATTCCTGAGGGGAGATTTTTCACCCTCTGTTGTGTCATCCTGAGAGGGGCCAATTCTACTTTCTATCAGTGCAAAAGAAAGGCACAAAGAGACTTTGTCCAACACCTAAATTACTTCACTTGCTGTCTCCTGGAATCTCTGATGAGCTGATTTGACTCACAGAACTTCAGAAGGTGTGATTTAGGTCTTAGGAAAGGAAGATTACAAAAATGAGCTGGTCCTGAGGTGTTAAATAACACATAGATCCAGCAAGGCATAATCCAGATACCCACCAGGGGTAGATAAAACAAATCACAGAATCACACAGTGGTTTGGGTTGGGAGGGACCTCAAAGCTCATCCAGTGCCACCCCCTGCCATGGGCAGGGACACCTTCCACCAGCCCAGGTTGCTCCAAGCCCCGTCCAACCTGGCCTTGGACACTTCCAGGGGTCCAGGGAGAGAATCCCCTCCCTCACCCTGCTGCCCACACCAGCTCAAACCCAAGTTTATGTTCAAACCCAGCTGGCTGCTGCTCAGCAAACTGTTCTGGGGGGCTCAGGTGGTTCCCAAGCCCTTCTGCAGCGTCAGTGGGGACCCCTCCTGCCCCACATGGTCCATTGGTCCCTGCCCCACGTCCCCATTCGTTCGCAGGAGCCCCCAGGGAGGTGCTGGGCAGCTCTGAGACCCCAAAAACCTCCCCTGTGTTCTCCCCATGGCTCCTCAGGCCCTTGGCTGGGTCCTGTGCCAGCTCCTGCTGCCCACCAGCAAACCCATTCCCCGGGGTTTGCCCTCCCCTGGCTCTGCTGACGGGGGGATTCCTCTTTCCTCTGGGCAGTGAAAGGTCTGGTGATCCCCACCCGGCCCAAGCCCTCCCTCCAGGGAAGAATAAAACCCCCCACACCCAAACCCACGGCCCCAGTGGGTGCAGGGGGTGGATTTGGACTCAGAGCCGCCCCATCTGGGTCTTTCTGTGCCCTGTAACCCGAGTTCTGCCGCGACAGAAGGTTCTGCTTCTCCTCCGCCGCTGAGGAACCCAACCGACAGCAACAACCAACAACAAGCAAAGCCAAACGAGTGTTTTTATTAAACTTGCATGCACTTAAGCCACTGCTTTGAACCTTTACAGCCCAGCACAGTGTTCACTGGCGATGAATGTCTTCATCTGGCTTTAAAAGGTGGGAACAATGTCGTGCACTTAAATCCCTTAACTGGAAATTTCGTGCCTTTCATTTGTTTAGCCACAGTAGAGAAAAGACCAGTCACAAAACTTTCCTCCGGGCTTAAGAAGATTTCTCCTTTGAAGCAGCACCAACAATAATACTGTAATGGAAGTAAAGGCTGCTCCTCTTACCCCGAGCAGATTTTTCTGCTGCAGGAACTGCTCTCCCCGAGCCGGGGCCGTTCCCCCACCACTTTGTGTTGAACTTTTCCCCGAGCGGAGCCCGTAAATACAGAGATCCCAAAGAGTTAATTTGCGTTTTTTAAACCTCCTTCCCAATATCCTCTCTCATTCCTGCATAAAATCCCCATGTCCAGACATCAAATCAGTAAACCCTGTTGCCTGTCAGAGAATACAATGTCAGGCCATTAGTATGTTAATAAGTCCGGAGGGTGACAGGTGGCCTAGTAGACAGCTCAATTAAGCTGCTCATTAAACACACGCTAACGAACAGCCAAGGCAGGGCCTGAACAGCACCATTCTGTAATGACATGATGTCAGAGCGAACAAATGAGGAAAAATAACAAAAACATTACAGCAGTGACAGACGCCACTAATAGGGACCCCTTGCACTACATCAGCCCTCAAATCAATGAGCAACAGGGATCAAAAAACTCGACCCAACATTCTCAGGGGACTCAATGCAGCAAGATTTTTTCGGTCAGGTTTTTTTCCTCTCTCTTTTTTTTTTTTTTTCTCTCTCTCCCCCTTAACTAAAATTATGGCAAAAATATCGGGAATTAATAACGGGCGAGAGGGAGGGGGATGAAGGGGCAGAATTTGCTTCCTGTAAATTTAACCATAAAAACGTGAAAACAGTGAGAGGTGAGGTCTGAATGAAAATCATTATTTAATGGGCTCATCATTTCGATTTGATTGGCATTTTTTGCCTTCATCTTGCCTTTTCCCCCCTTTTCCCAAAGGCTACAGGTTCCAGTGATTTGCTGTACCTGCTCTGCCTCCTCGTTCTCCACAGGTCACCCCACCATTTAAGAGAACTTTTAAAGTGCAGATTTGCAGCTATTATTTTTAAAAAGGGGGACTTCCAGCAGCTGGTAGTAAAAAAAAAAAAAAAAATCCCACTCTTTTCAAGTCAGGAGCTTTCTGGGTAATAAATTCAAGCATCCCACGGGTGCTGAAATGACATTTGAGTCCCTCGTTGCTAAACTAATAGGCTGGTTGGCCATTATAAGGTCACGACCTGAGCTCTCATCCTCCTGCAGAGCTGTGTTAAGTTAACAACTGACACCTCGTTGGGCTTCCTTAAAGGTCTGACTCGAGATTCCCGCTAATAACTGGGATGGGGAGTTGTGGGGAGTTGTGGGAATTTTGCAGCAGCGACTTTTGTGGGGGGGAAATAAAGAGAAGGTCCTTTGGGGGCTGTCGATGGGCAGGTGTGGGAGCAGCGAGTGGGTCTGCAGGGGTGGGGCTGCCGTGGGTTTTGGGAGCCCACTAAGGGAGTGCCCTGGTTTAACTGGTGGGTTTAACTGGTCGAACCCGGCCACACGAGAGCCAACAGGCAGCAGAGCGACTTCCCACCGCCCCTCCCTCCGTACCTGCCCATGCAAAGTGCTTGCAAAGTGCTGTCGCATCAATAATTGATTTTTCCCAGCCCTTTTGGCCTCCCACAAATCAGGGAAATGAGGACTGAAGGGTGCGAGCGCGGTGGGTGTTGCTGGGCTGGATCCAGCTGTGCCCCAGACAATGATGGGAGGCAGACATCAGATGTCAGATTAGTGTGCAGTGACAAAACAGCCCGGCTTGCCCCAATATGGTGACAAAAAATGAGCACAGCCCAGGGGGAGCTGGGGCAGCACAACCGCGCTGGCACCGCCCGGGGCAGGGCCACAGAGCCCTCCCCTGCTCTGGAGCCCTTGGGCTGCTCTCACCCTGACCTGGGGCTGCTAAACCGGTGTCAAAACTTGGGGACAGAGCAGTTGTCAGTGGGTAGGGGCTGAATTAAGGGCACACAGCTCCGGCTCCACGGTGCCAGGGAAGGAGGGAACGGGAAATGTGGGATAAACAACCCCCTTCTTCCACACTTCACAAAACCTGCAGCTCCAGCAAGGGCAAGGGAGAACAAGGGAGAGCAAGGGAAAACCTGCAGCTCCAGGGGAGAACATTCCCTTCCTGCAGGGAATGGTCATCCCTCTCCCAGTGTCTCCCATTAACCTGCACACACGAAGCACTGGTCAGACTGGTGCGGGTTGTCTGACATGACCACTGACATGCAGAGGTGCCTCTGGGTTGGCATCACTCGTGCCACTGACCCTGGAGTGCTGCTTTGGGTCTCCCAGAGCTCTTTTCTGCAGCTCTGTCTTGATTTAGGACTGAAAAAAACCCACCAAAATAGTTTTTCCCTGAATGAGGCAGCTGAGGTTTCTGTGGGTGTTTGGAGCAGCCTGGGCTGGTGGAAGGTGTCCCTGCCCATGGCAGGGGGTGGAATGGGATGAGCTTTGAGGTCCCTCTCAACCCAAACCACTCTGTGAGAAAAATAAGCCAGGCTTGAGGTGCAGCCCTGGGATTTGGAGCCCAGACTGGCTGCGGGAGCTGAGCTTTGCTGTCCCAGGCAGTGTCAGTCTGAGACAGAGCCATTAATGCAGGAGTGAAACAAGCCCATTTTGGGGTATTCTGTGTCGGCTCAAAGGATGACACATATCAAGTTTTTCCAGCCCTGCTGGGAATTGTCTGCCTGCTAAAATTAAATAAGCAAGGCAAGGCTTTCCAACTTGCTGCTGCATAATGGATAAAATATTCCATGTGATTAAAGCCTGGAAAATCAATGCAATCTTTGCAGCATTATTAGGAGGTGATGGTGCAGTCAGTGCTGGGTGAGCTCCCTGGGCACAAGGTCATTTTTCCTACGTGAGATGAACCCTGGAACAGCATCCAGGGTGGGCTGGGGACCCTCCTGCTGTCCCCAGAGAGGTCACTGCTGCCAGTGCCCGCTCCATCTGCACTGTGGGTGCTCCCAAGGTGCTCTCCAGGCTCACAAGGAGCTTTATCCCTTCCTTCTGCCCTGTGAGGACCCTCCTCCCCTCAGCCCTGTCTCTGCCCCTGGTGCTACCCGTGTCCCACAGCTGGAGGAACCTCTGGGTGTCCAACCCAACCACCCTGGGACAACACTCCAGAGGGTTCCCCTGTGTTTAGTTAAGCCACTACCCACCACATGGACACGGGAGCAGGAGCACCCAACCTCTATTTCTTCCTCCAGCAAGTCCCCAATTGCTGCAGGATGGGGCTCACCCCAACCTGGTGACCCTGCCCACTGTTCTTGGTCACTGTGCACGGGAAAAGAGAAGCTCCTGCAGTGGGTTTGGAGTTCCCAGGCAATACCAAGCTGCCAAATGTATCTTCTCTTAAATATTTGGTCACAGCAACCCCCTGGAATGCCCCAGACTAGGAGGAGAGTGGTTGGAAAGCTGGAAAAGGCCCTGGGGGTGCTGGTGACAGCGGCTGGACACGAGCCCGGCTGTGCCCGGGTGGCCAATGGCCCCTGGGCTGTGCCAGCCCCAGTGTGGGCACAGCCCCAGGGCAGGGACTGTCCCCTGTGCTGGCACTGCTGAGGGACCTCCAGGGCTGTGTCCAGTTCTGGAACCTCATGGAAGAGAGACACGGAGGGGCTGGAGCGTGTGCAGGGAAGGGAGCGGAGCTGGGAAGGGGCTGGAGCAGCAGGAGGGGCTGAGGGAGCTGGGGGGGCTCAGCCTGGAGCAAAGGAGGCTCAGGGGGGACCTTCTGGCTCTGCAACCCCCTGACAGGAGGGGGGAGCCGGGGGGGGTCGGGCTCTGCTCCCAGGGAACAAGGGACAGGAGGAGAGGGAACGGCCTCCAGCTGTGCCAGGGGAGGCTCAGGTTGGCCAGGAGGAGGAATTTCCTGCTGGAAAGGGTGGTGAGGCCTTGGCAGGGGCTGCCCACAGAGGTTTGGAGTTCCTTGGAGGTGTCCCAGGAAGGACTGGACTCAGATGAGCTTTTGGAGTGTTTGGACAACGCTCTGATGGACAGGGTGGGATTGTTGGGGTGTCCTGGGCACCAGGAGTTGGACTCAATGACCCTTGTGGGTCCCTTCCCACTCAGAATATTCCATGATTCCATGTTTTCCCTTGTTTTTAAAGACCCCTACACAGCTGTGGTCTGGTCAGATGCAACTTCAGGGTCTCAGCCTCGCCAAGAACAGTGAGTTTGGGGCCTTGGGAGGGTTGAGAACGTTCTGATGGAAGTGAAAAACACATTTGTGCTTTGTGCTGGGCTTTGATACCAACATCCCTGCCCTTAATAAGCCACTCGGTATTTTGGAGGAACTACAAAGCTGCAGAACCCCCCAGGCCCCAGAGGTGTTTGTGGATGGGCCCCTTTCCCAAAGGCCCAGCTGCCTTCCTGGGAATGCTCATGTACAACACTTCAGAACCCAACCCAACCCACTCTGGGATCCTGTTGGACTCCAGGCCTTCCTGGGCTGAGGCCAAGCAGCATTTTGTGGTGCCAAGACCCATCCTGAGTGTGGTGGATGGATGTGACCAACACTCCTGCCACTGCCCCCCCAGTCCTCCTCAATTCTGTGTCATGGACATGGAGTTTTCCCTCGGGACCTGGTTCCAATGGGCCCATGGGGTTTTCCCAGTCCCTGGAGGGGGCTCAGGGCAGAGCTGGGGGCAGCCCCGGGGCTCTGGGGGTGGTACCTGCACCGTGCAGGTTGAGCCTTGGCTTTAAGGCAGAACCACGACCTGAAATGTCCCTCAAACCCGTCAGAACTGCCACAGTGACAAATCCTCCTGCACAACTCCAGAGGCAGCAGCAGGAGAGACCCAAATAAACCCGTGGAAGCTCAAAAATTAACTCCGGGATCAAAACAACATCAATCAAATATCGGAATTTGCCCGGTAATGAGCCGGGAGAGCCGGGAGGTGCAGGAGGAACCCGGACACCCCTTTTTTCCCCCTGGGGGTGTCCCCCGGGCTGGAAGGCGCCTGTCCCGCGGGCTCCGCTGCCTCCCCGTTCCCTTGGAGGAGGAAGAGGAGCAGAAGTAAGTGTGGGATAATGGGCCCCGGAGCCCTCCCCTCCCCGGGAGGAGCGGCCGCGCCCCCGCTTGTGAGTTTGTTTTCTGATTCTCCACGGTCCGGCCCCGAATTTAGCGCAGAAAGAGCCGCGGGAGCCCTGACAGCGATAATCGGCCCCCGAGCCCGCGGGCACAAAGCCCGGGGCACGGTCAGGGGGTCCCTGGGGACAGACCTGGATTCACATCCCCCGGAATTCCCTCGGGACAGACCCGCATCCACCCCCCGCAATTCCCTGGGGACAGACCCGCATCCACACCCCGGAATTCCCTCGGGACAGACCCGCATCCGCATCCCCCGCAATTCCCTGGAGTTGGGGCACGGTCAGGGTGTCCCTGGGGACAGACCCACATCCACACCCCCCGCAATTCCCTCGGGACAGACCCGCATCCACACCCCCCGCAATTCCCTGGAGTAGGGGCACAGTCGAGATTTCTGCCCGGGTTCCGAACTCGCCGTTAAATCCGAACCCGGGGGGAGAAAGAATAAAACCGGAGCCTGATTTGAACGATGTTTAAACCAGTTGCAAAGCACAAAGTGACTCTTCAGATGAGTGTAAAATTAACTGGCTCGTCTGCTTTGGGTCACGTCTCGAATTTGGGCAGAACGGTGAAATTTAGGGGTAAAAATAAAATGCAGCGACTTTAGTAATGCGAGTCCCCACCCGAGGAGAGCTCGAGTTTTGGGGGGTGATATATCTCAATATAAAACTGAAAATTTTTGACCTCCCAGCGTTGAGGAATTGCAATTAAAAATGAAATGTGCGTTTTGTTTTAACGGGAGAGACTTTCTTCAAAGGACAATATATTTTTTTATTTTTCCACTCAGTAACTAGAAAGGTTTTTATTCAGTTTCTTAGAGGGGTTAATCCTTAAAATCCTCGTGTGGGGAGGTAGGGCAACATTTTTAAAATAACTACCGGGATTTTTAAACCAATTTTTTTATTCTTTTCAATTAAAATGTGCTGGATGGACACGGGAGGAGAATTTTTTCCTTATTTTTTAGGATGTTTAATAGCAGGGCCACCTGAGAGCCACCAGGGCCCCACGTGCACGAGATGTGTCAGAATGTGCTCAGGGCAGAAAGAATCGTTATTTGCCCGGATGGTTTCCCGGTCAGACTTATTTATTTTTGTTTTTCAGATGGAGAAAATTTATTAAATAAAATCTTAATGAATTAAATATTAAAAAAAAATAAACACCAAAAAACAAAACAGAAAATACAAATGTTGCCTTTCAAATTTTAAGGGTTTGCTTTGGATTTCGCACAGCTGGGAACGAGGGAACAGAAGTCACCAAAGGAAACAGGACGAGTATTTGTGCCCTGAGCAGCTCAGAGAATTCCCCACTGCTGGTCTGAATTAACAAATCTCTCTTTGCCGGGGCCGTTAGGAGAGGATGTACTAGAAACCGAGGAACACAGCTGACCAAGGAGTCTCTGAAGTTGCAGCCTTTTGTGTTTATACTTTTGAAATATCTCCATTGTGATGCAAATGCTGATTTTCAATTAAAAAAAAAATTATCTCTTTCTCCCCGTGAAAAGTGTTGTAGGAAGTGAGCTTAACTCCAAATGTTCCTATTGAAGGGTGGGATTTCTCTCCCCCCTTGTTTTCTGTAAAACACTGAAAACGGCTGATATCAAATGAGCTGCTTTTCTATTATTCGAGTCTTGACACTTCCCAGCTTCCACCCTTTACTCACAAACGCCTGAATTTTTAAAATATCTTTAACTCATCATCAGGAGCATTTTAGGCAGAGTATTTGCGGGCAGAGGGTGTAAGAAAACTTTAACGTGCATTTGCTTTATTCTCCTTTTAAAACCGAAATCCCCTCTCGGAGTTTTATCAAAGGCTTCCTCATTAGGGGATATCCATGTAAATTATATCTCGAGAGAAAGAATAACTGAATGAAATGCATAAATTCAGGGCCGATATTCCAGGCTTTCATTACTGGTGGGGGTTTTTATATATATTGTCTGAATGCTTCGGGGTCTTCAACGACGGCGACCGAATTTTGTAAGAGTTTCGGGCCAGGCGGGCGATGTGGTGCCTGACAATTATGATGCCTTTCATCTGTATCAGGTTAAAAGTGTTTTTACTGTATCCCTCTAGATGCAGCTCTGAAGAAACATTTCTCCTGCCAAAATACACACACAGTCTGGGATTAAAAGGGCTGAAACCTACCACCAAGTTCTTAACGCCCTCCCACCATCATTAGACTAAATCCGCCGTCATTCCAGATTCATTTTTCCCTTATTCATCTGTCCAACTAATTCCTGCTGCATTCACTGGGCTTACATCTTAATCTTTTCTGTTACATAGAGAATACATAATGAAAAGCTGCATTTTCTGGGTACATGCACACATTTGGAGCGGATGAACCATATGTGAAGTGACATACAATACTGAATGGAGGCTGAATGGTGTCCAGTGCTAAAAACAGTGCAAGTCCAGGAACAAAAAGCAGGAGAACAAGAGCCCTGTGCTGGGCTTGCCTCGCTCGAACACCAGGGGATTCGCCGCTAAAACATGGGTATAATTTCACTGTTTTCACTCACACAAGCTGTGGGAAAGGAGTCACCATCTGATGTTTGATTGTGCTGGATATGTTTTTGGCAGTAGCCTTGTAGTCCGCATTGACAAAAAAAAAAAAAAATAGGGGGGGAAAAGAATGAAGCTGCTTTTGCCGGGTTGGGTTTGGCGTCTGGCGGGGAGGGAGGGCCGGGGGAGTCCCCGTTCGCCACCTGAGAGCGCGGGCAGGACCCGGCCCCGCCGCCCGTGCCCCCTTCCCCGCAGCTCTGCCTCACCTCGGGGCGATTTTCGCCCTCCTGTCACTCACGGGGGGGAACAACCTGCGAGAGGCGGCCTCGAATTTCACCCCAGGCCGCCAAAATCTCCTTCTGGAGGCGTTTGCTGCGGACAGGGAGCAGCTCCTGGGGGGAGGAGGACTCACCACCCGGCAACCAGGCACTGCCGGTGCCAACCTGAACCCCCTTTAGTGCCATAACTGAGCCGGAGCTGGCATTTAGGAGCCAAGGGGTTGGTTTGTGAGGGCTGGGAGGTCCCGGAGCACAGACGGCCGGGCCAGGCAGGGGGAAGGCAGGAGAGGGAACGCCTGGAGAGGGGAGGGAAGCGGCTCCTCCAGCTGCCGCCCCGCCCGGCGGGTCCCGCAGCCCTTCCAGGGGCTTAAGCCTGGGCTTAGAGAGGGGCATCTGTTTAAATCCTCTCAACTTCAGACAGGCTTAGCTGCGCGCTCCAAACTTGGGGATGCACTTAAATGCTCTGCCTAACGAAGGGAGAATTAAGCAGCTGCTGAACTGCTTGGCTGAATTAGGATCTGAGGCGGCTTCTCCCCTTCCCCGAGTTAACGGCAGTCACCATTTCTGAGCTTCCTTTCATTTCCGTGGGGTCAAAACCAACGAGCCCTCACCGGGACAGGATTCCCGGAGCGTCCCGGGCTTCTCTGACAGTGTCAGGGAAGTGTCACCTCCCGGCCCCCAGTGCCCGCTGTCCTCTGGTGCCAGACACCCCTCGGGGGAGCCCCAGCCCTGCCGGGAGGGTGCTGGGGGACAGGAATCGGGCACCCAGCTCTGTCTCCTGGGAAAGATCCATCGTTTGAGAATCACAGAATCCCAGACTGGATCGGGTGGGAAGGGACCTCAAAGCCCGTCCAGTGCCACCCCCTGCCATGGGCAGGGACACCTTCCACCAGCCCAGGCTGCTCACGAACAATAAGACCGGGATGGTTTCCGAGGAGAAACCAGGACAGAAACGTGGCACCAAATCCCGCGGTTTGACTCGGGGAGAGCTGGAACATCCCCCAGGGCAGAGCGCCCAAAAGTGGCACCCACCGGCACCCACCCCAACATCCCAGGGTGGAAATGCCCCCCGGGGAGGGGGCAGGGGGGCATCTTCTCCTTCCCGCCCCGGGGCAGCTCTGCCGAGGGGCAGGAAAGGCGGGTTTGGCTGCGGAGGGCTCGGTGTTTCCCTTTGTGCGTGCTGGGATTTCTCCAGCAGGTGGAGATCTCAAAGCAGGGTTGTGCCGGAGGAGAGAACGCTCCCCAAAACAAAGCCAAAGTGGCCAATTCTGGCCATTCCGGCGATAAAAAGTTTAAGGAAAGTGGCTCCGAGCAACACAGCCGGAGAAGGTGTTATTTTTCCGGCCGCTTCCTGACCCTCCCTTCCCCGGCGAGGGATCCTTACCTTCGCTGGTGGGGAGATACATTGTGTGGAGGAATTAATCTTCTTTCTTTCCCGTTTTTTTCCCTTACATAGGGTGTAGTGGGCTAATGGAAGCATATAATTACCGTGTTAGTATTAGGGAGCAATATAGCCGCAATAAATTAAGACTGCTTTGCAATTAGAATGATGAACACAGCTGCGGAGACAAATGGCATATGTGCTAATTAAATAATTTGTCACTTGACTGTTAAGCAAACAATACAGGCTCTTTACATTACAAACTCCCATCTCTGGGATGGCGTGATGGCCCATTAACGGAACGGGACGAACAGATTGCGGTGCCACGTCGGGCTGAGAGCGGCGGCAAACGCGGGCTGAGGGTGGAGTGGTGAAGGAATAAACAGCAGTTATGAAAATATCACGGACTTTGATGTTCGGGAGCGGCAGGATTCACGGAACCCCAGAATCCCGGGATACTTGGGGCTGGCAGGGACCTCTGGAGATGATCCAGTCCCAGGCAGGGTCACCTGGAGCAGGTGACACAGGAACATGTCCAGGTGGGTTTGGGATGTCTCCAGAGAGGAGACTCCACAGCCTCCCCGGGCAGCTGCTCCAGGCTCTGCCACCCTCAATGGAAAGAAGTTTTCCCTCGTGTTGTGTTTTGGTTTCTGGCCATTGCTCCTCACCCTGGCACTGGCACCACTGAGCAGAGCCTGGGGCCGTGCCCTGACCCCGCTGGGAGACACTGGTGTGGATTGATGGATCCCCTGGGAGCCTTCCCTTCTCCACACTGACCAGGCCCAGCTCCCGCAGCCTCTGCTCAGCAGGGAGATGCCCCAGACCCCTCAGCATCTCTGGGGCCCTCTTGGACCCTCTCCAGGGGCTCCTTGTCTGACTGTGGAGCCCAGAACTGAACACAACACTCCAGATGTGCCTCCCGGGGCTGAGCAGAGGGGCAGGATCCCCTCCCTGACCTGCTCCAATGCTCTTCCTGATGCATCCCAGGATCCCATTGTCCCCCCCCGGCCCCCAGGGCGCACACTGCTGGCTCATGGACCCCCCAGGTCTTGGAAATAATCCCATTAATCCACAGATGTAGGGTGGAACAATATAAAAAATAATTTTAAAAATAAACAATAAATTTAATTTAATCAATCAGTGAATAAATACATGATGACCAATGCGACAAAACTGCCCCCACCACCTTTCTGAGGAGGAGAAACAATGGCCCCCATGTGACAGATGTTTCCCACATCCCTGAAATCTGGACTCCAAAGTGCTCACTGACTCACTGACTGTGCAGCTGGAGGGGTATTACCTGGCTGTTGCACTTTACCAGGGTTAAAATAGGGATTGGGCAAAAGGGGCAACTCCCTTTGGCTTTGGAAGTCCCTGAGTAGCTCAGGATCTGCAGAAATGTTCCTGCTGTGGAGACTTTGAGCTCGTGTAGTTGTGTGTTGTTTTACTGACTTGCTGTAAAATACACAGGGTTGGCTCAAGATCCACCAGGAAAAGTGACCCCAAATCAAGATCAAGAGAAAAAACAGGGCACCAGGAGAACTAAATGCCCAAAGAGGGGAAAAGAGTCATATTTTAAAAACCTTTGCAGGAGTAAAACTATATAGAATTCTTATAGCTTTGTAAGAATTATATAACTAACTACTCTAAAATATATCATTACTATCTTCTGCTACTTTAAAGGGGCTTATAAAAAGGAGGGAGAAGGACTTTTTACATGGACAGATAGTGACTGGACAAGGGGCAATGATTTTAAACTGCCAGTGGGATGGGATACTGGGAAGGAATTCTTCCTGTGAGGGTGGGGAGGCCCTGGCCCAGGTTGCCCAGAGAAGCTGTGGCTGCCCCTGGATCCCTGGAAGTGTCCAAGGCCAGGTTGGACGGGGCTTGGAGCAACCTGGGCTGGTGGAAGGTGTCCCTGCCCATGGCAGGGGGTGGCACTGCATCCAACCCAAACCATTCCAGGATTATATGACAAAGAGATGCAACAGTTTTACCTGTTTGTCCTGAGATGGGATTTGGTGTTCCCACTATTTTAGGAACAGACAGAATAAATCAGCAAGATTTGCTTGTTCCTTCTGTCTGCAGCACATTGTGCCACCGACCACATCCCATTTCCCACTCTGCCTGCAGGGATCTCCTGGCAGGGAAGGTTCAACACTGAGATTTCTGGGACTAAAAGGTTCTTCCCCCAGAGGGTGGTGGGCACTGACCAGGCTCCCCAGGGCAGTGGGCACGGCCCCAAGGCTGCCAGAGCTCCAGGAGGGTTTGGACAACGCTCTGAGGGCCAGGGGGGAGTGTTGGGGTGTCCTGGGCAGGGCCAGAGCTTGGACTGGGTGATCCTTGGGGATCCCTCCCAGCTCAGGATATTCCAGGATTCTGTGGTTCTCTGGCACAGGCACTGCTGCAGGAAAAGTGGGAGCTGTGCTCGTGCCAACCCCTCCAGGGAAGGAAGTGAGTGGGAAGCAGAACTGAGCAGGACCCCCACACCTGCAGGGTATTCTAACACTCCCCCTGTGCCCCAGCAGCAGAGCTGTGCCTCACCCCAGGGCAGGGAACGAGGAAAAGACGGGGAAGCTGGGCTGTTTCTCACATCCACATTTCTCCAAAGGGGATTTTTGGCCCCTCTGTTGTTGCCATCACTGTCTCCCTGAGAGGGGACCAGGAGTTAACCCTCTCAAACCCCCCGGCCGGCCCTGGAGCCCGAGACATCAGCCAGGGCTGGGTGGCACTGGGAGAACAGGGGTTCGAAGCCCCTGGGGCCAGTTTTGTGAAGCCACCCCTGGGACAGCAGCAGCAGCACAGGCTGAGCTCAGGTGCCAGGTCAGGCCTCGGCTGGTGAGGGGCAGGTTTGAGGTTTGAGGTTTGAGGTTTGAGGTTCTGCCACTCGCTCAGAACAACAGGGCAGAGCTTCTCCCCAGCCCATGTTAATACTTTCTGCATCACTGCCCACAGCTGGCCACTTCTCTAGTGGCATTAATTATGGGTTACATTCTTCCTTCTAATCATCCAGAGCTTGTCTGTGCAATTCCACCCCCTCTGCCTTCTGCAGCCACCTCGGGGGGTCACGGGGAGTCAGAGAGGTTTGGAGTGCCCATCCCTGGAGGTGTCCCAGGAAGGCCTGGCC
>NW_020897832.1:164554-169181 GCF_003984885.1 Neopelma chrysocephalum | reverse complement strand
GGGGACTGATTGCAGCAGAGACAGAGCAATCAAACATGCCCATGCAGAAAATGCCATCCCTTCATTGCCCGGCTCTGCCCCACCCCAGCCCCTCACACCCCGACTCAGGTAGGGAGTGAAATCCCGGCTCTGGGGATCATCTGTGGGGAAATTCCCGCCGGCTCGCACAAAACCACCGCGCCCGCTGTTCCCACCGGGAATCGCAGCCCCCATTCAGAGCCGGGCTGGACAAAACAACAGCGTTTCGACCATCTGGGGACAGCAAACCCGGCCCGGGCCGTGCTGGGTGGTGCCGCTGCAGCCCCTCCGGAGCAGAAGGAGCGCGGGGACCGCGGCCACGGGGAGAGGAGCCCTTAGAAAGACATTTTCTGATGATTATTTTGGGAAACCTTCTGGTAATCCCCAGTCAATCTGCATGCTAATAGAGGTCATTTACCGAAGCAGAATACTGGGGGGAAGCTTTGCATAATAACGACGTTAGTTTGATTTGATACTAAAACTTTTCAACTGTTCAATCAAAGGCGAAGCTGAATTTCTGGGGGGGGAAAAATGGTATTGAATGCGGGAGTGAATCTGGACACAGTTAAAGGGAGCTCTTTTTGATCAATTAGACCTTTCTGTGATGTCATCTTTATTACTTATTCTAATGAGATGGGTGTTGTAAAAAGGATTGGGGAGTGAAATCCATTGATAATCTCCTTAGCACTGTGGATAATATACGAGGTTTCTCCCCCACATCGAGAGCTCTAAGCTGCTCTAATATACTTTAAGACTTCTCGGTATCTCCCTGTTCTTAAAGGAAGATGATTTTTCTCTCTAGGACGGGGTGTAGGTTCGTTCCCTCCCGGAGTAATTCGGGTGGAGATTTACGGCTGCACTTTGCCGTTCTGATTCTCTGCCGCGCTTTCCGTGCACAAAAGGCCTGGTTTAACCCCAGATAAATGTATCTGCTGCGGGGCTTTTCGGGGCTGCTGAAGGCAGAGAGTCAGTGCAGCTGCAAAACCTCCTCCTCGAGCCTCGGAGCCACATAAAACTAATTGAAGTGCCAAGGCAAATACGCCGAGTCTGCTCCGCACAGGAGCGTTTAGGGGGAGAATGGAAATGCCGGTGAAGTATTTGCACAGCACTTCCTCGGTTCCAGACAAGTGTTCAGGGATATAATCAGGTTGTGCTGGACACCACTCAGGTCTCTCTCTGGTTTAAGAGGGGCACAATGAAGTGCTAAAAACAGTAAAAGAAGGGAATTCGTGACACTTAAATCGGGATATCTTTGCTCTTTGCATTGACGCCAGACCCTCCCGGTGTCACCAGGAAAAGAGAAACACGGCAAGTGTCCCAAACCTTCCAGAAAACGACAGGTAAAATAATGCAGTGTTGTGTGAAATAAAGAGAAATCACTTTCCAAACTGCTGAGGTGCAGTTACAGTGATTATTTGGGTAAGGTTAAGAAAGAAACAGCGAAAGAGATCAAGAAAGAGAGAGAGGGAAAGAGAGAAAGAGGAAGAGACGAGGAAGAGAAAGAGAAGGAGAGAAGGTAAAAGAATAAAAAGTCAGAAAGAGAAAGTCAGAAAGAGGGAAGGAAGGGAGGGAGGGAGGGACTGGTAAATTCTGACAATGATGCTTTTCCCCCCTGAGCTCTCAGGAAGGGTTTCTCCTCTCCACACATTTTATCCCCCATATATGTGTATGTGCAGAGGTTTCAGCCTCTGTGGTGCGTGGAGCCTTCAGTTGAGCTTTTAATATTAATTATTAATATGAACTATTCTGCTTTCTCCTCTCCATTCTTCCACCTCAGTTTGTTTTGCTTATTTTAACTTTGGGGAAAGACCACGTCCAATTTCTCTGAAACCTTTCTGGAAGCACCAAAATAAAGTATTTATTTATTTATTTATTGAAGAAAAACTTCCCACCTTACGAAATTTAAGCCTCAGACTTGCAAAGAAACAGGCACGTGCTCCCATCCCGTGTAAGTGGAAATCAAAACCATGGCTACACGATGTGCAACCAGCATTTTTTGGGGTTGGGAATGGCACCTGCTCACGCAGACAATATTTAAGATGCTGAGGGTTGTCTTCCAGAAAGACACTAAAGATGGTTGAAGGCATAATAAAAATAATATAGAAAATAATTTAGGAAAAAAAATCAAAGATAATAAAAGATTATTTTTTTTATTTGTTTGTTTCTGAACTTACAGTTTCTTCCTCTCGACACAAAGCAGTTTTCTTACCAAAGGGAAAGAATTTAGATGTTTCTTAAGAAGCAGAAATAAAGATCCCCCCTGTGCCCCATCCCCACCTTGTCCCCCAGCCCAGAGCACTGAGTGCCAGGGCCAGGCCTTCCTGGGACACCTCCAGGGATGGGCACTCCAAACCTCCCTGGGCAGCCCCTGCCAAGGCCTCACCACCCTTTCCAGCAGGAAATTCCTCCTCCTGGCCAACCTGAGCCTCCCCTGGCACAGCTGGAGGCCGTTCCCTCTCCTCCTGTCCCTTGTTCCCTGGGAGCAGAGCCCGATTCCCCCCCCTCCTGTCAGGGAGTTTCCAGAATCCCAACACTTTCCCTGAATTTCCCTCCATTCCGAGCCTTAGCCATGGATCAGCTCACGGGGCTCTGCCAAACACCTTCAACCTGGAGATCTTTGGGGACTCCAGAGAGGAGAAACCACCCAGCACCCCCAGGTGCCACCACAAACAGCGACACGATGATGGACAAAGGACACCCTGATACAGAGCAGAGGGACTTTGCGAGGAACGAGAGCAAAGGAAATTCAAATGCTGCGTCTGGAAGCCAGGGACAAACATATGCACAGCTCTTAACGAGTGTGGATAAAGGCAGAGCTGCGAGAGGGTGACACCGGCCAGAGGCGGGAGCTGCACATTGTTTGCCGGGAGAGTCTTTAAGAACTCACGTTTCCGAGGCGGTCAAAGCCCTCCCTCCTCACGGCACCCCAGGCCAGCTGGGGACACCCCTGTGGGCAGTGGCTGCTGCCACAGCCCTGCTGGGAGGTGACTCCGCCTGTCCCCTCCCTGCTGTCCCGACGGACTGGGGGACTGAGCTCTCCTGGCTCGTCGGGCAGAGAAAACCTCCACACCGTGACAGGGCTCATCTCCTGCCCCCGGGGAGCCGAGTCCTGCTCCTGGCTGGGAGAGGGGACTGTCCCCCCGGGGAGAGCAGCCGGGGGGCCGGGGGGTCCCCATCCCCATCCCATCCCATCCCATCCCATCCCATCCCATCCCATCCCATCCCATCCCATCCCATCCCATCCCATCCCTCATTTGCATCCCCCCGCGGCGGGGGAGGCCGAGCGGCACACGGGGGGGGTTCGCGGGGTCCCGACCCTGTCTCACACGGGTGACAAAGCTGTCCCTGCCCGTCCCCCCCCCCGCGGCTTGATGGGACCCTGCAGAGAATTTCTCTGGGAGAAATGCGGCTCCTCGGCCGGCCGGGCGTGGCCGGAGCAGCCCCTTTGCTGCGCTGTCCCTGCCCCCGGGGGAAGGTTTCCCTCCCCTCCTCTCACCACTCGCAGGGTCGGCCAGAGGGGAGGCTGTGGGGGTACATCAGCCCTGGGGTGGGCACAGGTCTGTGGGGTACATCAGCTCTGGGGCAGGTACATCAGTACCAGCACAGGGTATTGATGTACCCCGATGTACCCCGATGTACCCTGATGTACCCCAATATACCCCGATGTACCCCGATGTACCCTGATGTACCCCCACTGCAGCTCCACCACCATCCCTTCCCCTTGGCTCTGTGTGGGTTGTGTGCTCCAGCTTCCCACTCGATCACAGAAGAGGGGTTTTTTTGGCAGTTGCAGGGAAATGAACATGAGCCAACCCAGCGTTTCATTCCTCAAAGCTCCTCAAGAGCAGCTCCCAGAGTTTTCCGTGGCCAGGCTGGGGTTGAAGGCCATCCTTCCTCTGACTGGCACAGGATGGTCCCCAGTGACAGCCCTGGTCCCCAGTGACAGCCCTGGTCACCTCTGAGCACAGGTCTCTGCTCAGCACCAGGGCAGGACGTGCCTTTGCTGGTCCCAGCACCCCCCCAGCCCCTGCACCATGAAATCACAGGATCACAGGATGTGCTGAGTTGGAAGGGACCCACCAGGATCATCCAGTCCAACCCTAAGCCCTGCACAGGCCCATCCCCAGGAGTCACCCCCTGTGCCCCAGAGGATCAGCCAAACCCTCCTGGAGCTCTGGCAGCCTTGGGGCCGTGCCCACTGCCCTGGGGAGCCTGGGCAGTGCCCAACCAGCCTCTGGGGGAAGAACCTTGTCCTAAGATCCACCCTGAGCCTGCCCTGACACAGCTCCAGCCCTTCCCTGGGTGCTGTCCCTGGTCCCCCCAGAGCAGAGCTCAGTCCCTGCCCCTCCTCTGCCCCTGCCCAGGCAGTTGGAACTGCAGTGAGGTCTCCCCTCAGTCTCTTCTTCTCCAGCTGAACACACCAAGTGCCCTCAGTGTCCTCACATGACTTCAAACCAAGTCCCTTCCCCATCTCCGTGTCCCTCCTTTGGACACTCTCTGGTGGCTCAGTCCCTCCCTCGGGCTGCAGTGCCCAGAGCAGAGTCCCTGTGCCTCCCTGCACCCCCCTGGCTCCCTCTGAGCAGAGCAGAGTCCCTGTGCCTCCCTGCAC